>NC_142811.1:18272424-18572424 GCF_049724085.1 Artemia sp. Qi Xiang Cuo
TAGTTTTAATGTTACTCTTTACTTTCAGTAAGGTATAGTAGAGCAAGTGTAAGGGTTGGAGAAAGCATTTTTTGCGGCACAGGGCCCAAAAATTTTTGAAACAAACTATCAAAAAATGCTATTTGTCTTTATATTTTCATTCCTTTGAAAACCTATTCAAGAAAAGAGAATACTTATAGAAAATAGGCTATTATGCAGCAAAGGGTCTAAGTCTCTTTGAAATTCAGAATTTGAGAAATTTCATTTTACTTACTTGCCAAATGAATAAATTGAATCAATGAATGATTTCAGTAGATAGCCTAGAACAGTATTTTCTGGCAAGAACTGCCATGAAAATATGCAAATTACCCTCAAACCATGCTTTTTCTTTTGATTTGTCTCTCACATACATTTGCTAGGAGACAATTAATCTTAAAAGGCTGTTTTAAGCTGCCAGGCAGCAAAAAAATTTTGGATTGGCAGTAATAAGTGCCTTTTTCCTGTGCATTTTGCTTTTTTCATATTTTTGTTTAAGATGGTTTCTGAAATTTAGGATAGAGGAAGAAGCAAGGAAGGTCTGGATGGGGGAGACTGCCCCCTCCCAAAACAACTATGGAATCTGCTTCAGCACAAATAATTTTGAGCTGACTTCATAAATTGATGACAACAATTATTTTATTATTAAAATGTCTAATAACTAGTGTGCATTTCCGGGAAGCTTGAGGAGATGCTATATAAACCTAATAGCGCATTTTTGTAAAAAGAAACGGGAAAATAGAAAAAAAAAACAACCATAAAGAAAAAACTGTTCTTTTTTATGTAAAAAGTAGTGTAAAAGTACTACACTTTCTCAAAGGTGTTATGTTTGGAGAAAAGTACTACCCATGACAAGTGGCAACCCAGACAAGAAGTTAACAAATTGCTAAAAGCTAATATTTTCAGATTGGAGACCCATTTATTTTCTGGACTCGAAACAAAGAAATCTTTGTGTCAAGCAAACCGGCATTATTGATCACCAAATATTTCATGCAAAAGCAGTATGCCTGGACAATGGCCAAAACGCTAGAAACATGCATGTTTTTAGGTGATAAAATTAAAGACTTGAACAAATAATGCCAATATTATCTTTCTAATAATAAACCAAAACTTATCAAGTATACTTTTCTTTATTTAAGCTTTATGTGTTGAAAACAAACAGCTGTCTTCTGTTTTACAACAAAAAAAAGAACAGAAACAGAAATAGATCTTCTGTTTTTGATTGACCTGTTCTGATTCATCCTAGACCTGTTTTTTTTTCTGTTTCTTCCAAAAAACAGAACAGTGCCCATGCTTACTTTCAACAAGATAATAGAAGAAATACATAATGGATCAATATAGTAACTTGTAGGTGCAAGTTAGCAGAAATTCTAAACACAGAGAAAAACAACAAACAATCTTAACAAGACGACTCATAATCATAGCAATATAACAGAAAAAAACAAGCTGAAATGAAAGAATAGGAAGATCAATGAGGTTCCATATTTGACCTTAATATTAGAAATATTTATAATTTTTAATGTTACAGAATAAGCAGGACAACAATGCTTGATCATAGTCTCAGATCAAGGTATGATCAGAACAATTTAATGGCAGCATAAAATGGATCCAATTGCAGGTAAGCTTCTTCCTTGAAATGCAACTTTCCATCTGAAGTAAACACATTTATCACACAAAATTTGCAAATAATCTTACAGCTTGTATACCGCCAAGGTAGTAGCTATATTATTGACAATAATAAAAACACAACAAAGGTTGTATGTTTGCTGCATCCTTAGTATTCAAAATGGGTGCAAACCCAACAGGAAAAGAACAAAATAATCATAATATATGCTAGTAGAGTGAAACACAACAAATTGTATTTAAAGGAATTGAAATTACAAAGAAAATTGAAATTAAAAATGAAAACAAGGTGTGGTCAAGACATAGAAAATCGTCCTTGAACAGTTCTAAAATATATCATGACTGCCCCATGCTATTTTTTTTTTTAGTCTTTTTTTTCAGAGGGGCATGAAAACAGATCTTTACTTTTAGAGCATCTAAAGATAAATGCGTTTTTAATGTTTTCATTTTACCCTTTTTAGTTATTAGAAATTCCTTGAAGACAGAAAATTGAATCTCCTTATATTTTATTGTAAATATTCAGATTCATGCTTTCCCCCTCTAGCCAGACAAAGTTGAATAAAACCATTGAAAGTGAATTTATAGCCCAAACTAGGTCCTAAAGAGGTATTTGAAGTATTCCAGTTTATGTGGTTTTTCCATGAGTATCTTGGAAAGTTGATAATTTAGGTGAGAAAACTTTGAGGAATAGCAAAATACAAATCAGCAAACAATTACCAATAATTTGCATTGAAAAATCTGTTTCCAGGATTTGAACTTGAGTTCTCATCAGAATTAAAAATTTTGTGTTCATTGTTAGTACTTATTTTCCTAGAATCTGGTACTTATTTTCCTTATACTTTGGGAAGGAATGCAAGTATGAGGTTGAAAACATCTCATCAAACCTGTAAAATTACGGTTACAGCTTTTCTAAATCTTGGAAAGTTGTTGAGCTAGGTGAATGACACTTTTGTGAAATGACTCAGAGCCCAAATTGGGATCTGTAAAGGTACTAGCCAGTGTACTAGGAGAATATAAGTTTCAGAAATGGAATGAAGTTCAAATAAAATTCACAAAAAGTAATTTACCTTTTTGTATATTTGTTGAACATAACTCAACAACTTTCAAAGTTTGCAAAAAGCTAATATACTACAATTTTACTTGTCTTTGGTTGTAAATCTATCTGTTAAAGTATTTGTTCTCCTAGCATAAAATTTTTTCAAGACAATAAAAAGTGAGGGCCTAGAGGGAGGCTCAAGCCTGAATGTGGGCATAGTTGTTAGCTGATTTGTATTTTCCTATTCCTCAAAGTTTTTGAGGAATAGTTTTTGTATTTTGCCATACCCCATAAACTGGAATACTTCAAATACCTCTTAAGGACCTAGTTTGGGCTATAAATTCACTTTTGATGGTTTTATTCAACTTTGTCTGGCTAGAGGGGGAAAGCATGAATCTGAATATTTACAAAAAAATATAAGTAGATTCAATTTTCTGTCTTCAAGGAATTTCTAATAACTAAAAAGGGTAAAATGAAAACATTAAAAATGCATTTATCTCCAAATGCTCTAAAAAGTAAAGATCTGTTTTCATGCCACTCTGAAAAAAAAAGACTAAAATAAATAGCATGAGTTAGTCTTGATATATTTTAGAACTGTTCAAGGACAATTTCCTATGCCTTGACCACACTTTGCTTTCATTTTTAATTTCAAAATTTCAATTTTCTTTGTAATTTCAATTACTTTAAATAAAACTTGTTGTGTTTCACTCTACTAGCATATATTATGATTATTTCATTCTTTTCCTGTTGGGTTTGCACCCATTTTGAATACTAAGGATGCAGCAAACATACAACCTTTGTTGTGTTTTTATTATTGTCAATAATATAGTTAATTCCTTGGTGGTATAAAAGCTGTAAGGTAATTTCCAAATTTGGTGTGATACATGGCAAATTTTGTTTCTGATGTAAATGGGAGGTAAGTTTAAACTTTACCCCCACCTCCCTAATTTAGAAATATATACCCTGAATTGGCATACATAGGGGAGGGGCTGAAATTCATTTCCAATAGAAATGATTATTATATTTGTAATCAGCATAAAAAAGGCATTGAGTGGTATATTCACTTTATGCATAAGTCAATAATAGGATTTGGTAGATATTTACCATTTTTTCTTAATATCAGTGATAGAATATTGTCATTAACTCTTATATTAAATGCTTTCATAAAGTCAAACAGAAGACAGTTTCATGCTTTCTCCTAACTTACAGGAACAGTGCCTCCTACTAGGATATCATATCCTGTTGTGGCACTCTAATCTTGGCTCAATGTAGTGTACCTAGTGCACAAAGTCATATCACTTTTGTATGCTATGTATTATGAATAAACACTTCTTTCTGTAGATGCTTGTCAAGACAGTTTTTGAAGCTGTTTAGAGTTGGTGCTGACACTACTTCTTTGGGTAACAAGTTCCAGTCTTTAACTTCTCTAACTGACCAGAAAGAAGATCTCTGTCTAGTTGACGCTGTTTGTTTCTGGATTTTTGCAGAATTACCCCTTGTATAGACATTAGTCTGACTACAGAAGAAATTGTCAAACTTGGTTCTATCTAGATCCTTTCTCAATTTGTAAATCTGGATCATGTCCCCTCTTTTTCTTCTATAGTTTAGACTTGGCAGCTTCATTTATTTCAGGTGCTCTTCACATGGCATTTCTTTTAGTCCAGAGAGTTCGTTGGTGGCATGTCTCTGCACCTTCTCAATTTTGATAGCATCGCCAATGTATGAGGGACCCCAGACCATGTTTCCATACTCAATGGTTGGTCACACAAGGGCTTTGTAGAGTCTGGTGAAGGTTTTAGTGTCTAAATGCCTGAAAGACTGCCTGATTAGACCAACCAGCCTGCTTTTTGCAATGAGATATGTGTGTTGGTGGAATTTCAGCCCTGAGTCTATAAGGATCCCCAAGTCTCTTTCACAATCTGTGTGTGATAGCTATGACTGACACAGTGTTTGGTTTTGATAATGTAAGGGTGCCATTGATGTTTTTAGCTCCTATTATGTAGAATGATAAAATTCATACAGACAAAAGTCCCACATCCAGAATTTTACCAGCTAGCCTACAGGCTAGGTCTATTTACGGTAGGCTCTCTATTCTTACCTAAAGGTGGATTCGCCTTAGCTGCAGACAATTCCATGGTTCAAAATTACTTCACAAGTAGTGGATTGCAAATGAAGCAATAGAATAGATATTTATTCAGTTGATGACTGGCTGGTGAAATTACAAGATTAATAACCGGAAAGCAAGGCTATAATCTTTTCTTCGCGTTTTGACTTTTCTTGCGAACAAATGGGATACCACCAGATGGCTAACTTGACAGTGTATATATATGCAAATCTTTAAATTAGCCAACCGGCCAACCAGTATTTTAAGCCTAGGGGTCCAGCTGGACAAAAGGAAACATATTAAGAAAACAATTCTTACTCCATAATATGCAGAATAATCCTAGTTAACACATTTTGCTGGGGGAGAGCCTTTATCTTCACTTATTTCCTTGTTTTTCCAGTTCTTCTAAGAAATTCATGAATTTATTAGAGCCTATATATTCACAGAATATATACCCCCACCCCCCTAATGTGTAAATATATACCTAGAATTGCATCCTCAATATAAATATAACATCCATTTGCATCACAAATGAACTTTACTCCCATATTAGCCATGTGGTGGATGTCCCGAACAAATTGTTGATCGACAATAGTTGCGTTCGTTTTAGCCATCCCTCGTTCTTGGTTTTACCGATCCACCAATTTTTGATGGGTAGGGAGGTCCAGAGCCGCGTTTTCAGGCTCAGCGGGTTCGAACACGGGTTGTTCTCGTCTAGTTTCAAGTTTCTAGTTTTTCGTCTAGTTTTGTCTAGTTTCAGCAGTTTTAAAGCTTCAAACCTGTGTTTGATACACTAGATACACTGATGCAAAATGGTTAATGCCCTAGACAAGAACAACCCGTGTTTGAACCCGCTGAGCCGTGAACAACCCGTCTTTAAACACGGGTTGTTCGTGTCTAGTGCATCAAGCGTTGTGCAGCAGTGCATCAAACACGGGGTCGAAGCTTCGAACCCGCTGAAACTAGACAAAACTAGACGAAAAACTAGAAACTTGAAACTAGACGAGAACAACTTCTTCTTCTTCTTCTATTTAACAGCAGGCGGGCTTTTCAGTAACACTATTTAGCCCTTTTCCTTTTGCTTCACTCTGTGGGCTACAGAGCTACTGGCTTGATTGCCTCATATTTATTAGATATATTCAGATATCTTTCAGCAGATCTTTCGACTCTAGGAGTTCAAATATAAGATGATAGATGTCGATTTCGATACTCTGTGTGCAGGTATAGTTGGCTAGGCTCTTGGCTGATAGTGGGATTTTGTGGTGTTTGAAGTATTTTAATAGTTTAGAAAGCAAGGTATGTTGTGCAGACGTCAGCATATTACATTCAAATAGGCAATGGTCAATTGTTTCATTATTCATATTACAATGCCTGCAAAGAGGGGACAGGGGACAACCCGCAGGTAGGAATAGATCTTCTTCTTCTTCTTCTATTTAACAGCAGGCGGGCTTTTCAGTAGAACTATTTAGCCCTTTTCCTTCTGCTTCACTCTGTGGGCTACAGAGCTACTGGCTTGATTGCCTCATATTTATTAGATATATTCAGATATCTTTCAGCAGATCTTTTGACTCTAGGAGTTCAAATATAAGATGATAGATGTCGATTTCTATGCTCTGTGTGCAGGTATAGTTGGCTAGGCTCTTGACTGATAGTGGGATTTTGTGGTGTTTGAAGTATTTTAACAGTTTAGAAAGCAAGGTATGTTGTACAGACGTCAGCATATTACATTCAAATAGGCAATGGTCAATTGTTTCATTATTCATATTACAATGCCTGCAAAGAGGGGACAGGGGAATTGAACCACTTGAATTAGAAATCTTATATGAGAATGCAAGGAAATTTAGTCCATTTGTTCCAGAACGAATTCTATTATAAATTTTAGAAAGATACTTATTGGGAAAGGGGGAAAGGATAGGATTAATCTTATTAAAATTAATATCTGATAGCCTCCATCGGTAAATATCTCTAATTGGGATTGGTCTCCCACTTGGCTGGTCAATATTTATAGCATTTTTTGCTATTTCATCAACCTGATGATTACCACTTATGCCAGAGTGGCTAGGAATGTACTGAACGTAAGTGTTTATGCCACTTGAAGCAAGATTATCAATAATACTGAGACAATGATAAGTGTCAATGTCCAACTTATATTGAGGAGCTGAGGCCAGCAACTCAAGGCTTGATAAAGAGTCGGAATAGATGATAATATTATTCAATTTTTCAATCAAAGATTGGTTTTGCTTAAGGTGTTCTAATGCCATGATTATGGCATTTAACTCAGCAGACATTATAGATAAATTATTAAATAATCTCTCGCCCATTGCAATTTTCAGGTGAGGAAGGAAAACACCACTTGCAACCTTCTCATTCATTTTTGACCCATCAACAAACATTTGGAAGTGATTTTTATAGGTAATTGTATTAAGTTCTGCAAATTTTTTCTGAACAAAAGCAATGGGGGTTAAATCTTTATTCCATTTTGAAAATTCAGTATTTATTATGGGAGATGACCAATTCCATGGAGGGGATTGGGGGAAAGTAGGTGCAATAGACTTTGCTGGTACAGGGAACTTCTTTTGAATATTGGCATACTCATCTGCAATACCCCTATACATGGCTGGATTTCTTAACCAATTATGTAATGTGTGTGAGCTATTTGATTCAATTTTTGTAAGATGTTTTATCAAGAGAAAGCTACGTCTATCCCTTATTGTTGTTAATCCACTCTCCATAAGCAGAAACTTGGTGCTTGTGGGTTTCCTAAGACCAAATATGAGACGTATTATATCATTTTGTGTTGTTTCAATTTTTTGCATCTGGGTCTTTGCACATGCACCATATACAATGAGCCCATAATCAATATGGGGTCTTATATGTGATTTATAAAACTGGAGTAAGGTTTTCTCCTTACAACCCCAGGGTGTGGAAATAAGTCTTTTTAGTATATTTGCTTTTCTATAACATTTTTTTATTGTGTTTGAAATGATTTCCTAACAAAATTACTTTCTTTGCTTTCTTCGAAATTCGGAAGTCAATTAAGGCCATGACTGCCAGAGAATAAAAATTTTTTACTGAAAATGCGTAAAACGTACCTTTATCATTACTTTTGGTTGAAAAATCTTTTTCGAGAGTAGGGAGCATTTATTTCGTTATCAAGACTAGCACTGGATACATACAAAAATTATTTCTGAAAATATGGACTAAAAATATCAATATCATATCAGTAACCGAAAATTCAAGATCATTTGCTTTTCTTTTTTTTCAGTAAAGCGCAAGCTATGTTCTGGTCTTGAGTAGGTATGGGGGTTGTCAGCCATACTTATGTTAATATTTGCTTGTTTTGAGTTTGATTCGGCTAATTATTGTAATTTCTGTTTGTTCAGAATTCATTTACTTATTGGTATTTTTTGGTGGATACGAAAACCATGAAAGGGTTTTTAAAAACTCGCTAGGGAATGCTGAAACTGATATCTCATTACGGACAATGTATAGGCCGTAGATAAGCCAGGATAATATGTCTTGGTATCGATTGTGAGAGAATAAGACGAATGAAACGTTACATTTCAAGGCTAATAAAATATGTGACTTCAATCACAAGAACAGTAAGTGAAGCAACCCATATGCAAAATGGGGTAACGAAGCTGCTCTGTATGAAAAACCCAGTAAAATGTGATATTCCAGAGAGCTTTACTAGAAATAGCTCCAATAAAAATGATAAAATAGCCCATTAATTAAACAACTTGGGCTATGTCCAACAATAACAGAAAAACTGATTATACTCAGATAATAACTGATCATACTCAGATAATAACACAAAAACTGAAATCATACAAAACACAAAGGAAATTGAACGGAAGATTATTTAAAAGGGTAATTGTTTCTTGCGGTGAACAAACAAATGAGCTAAATAACTTCATTAATAAAACAAAAGCACCACTAGCACCTGATAAACACTGACATTTCTGTCATATGTAGGACCCCTGCTCATGGGCGTAGGGAGGGGGGGCCGCTGCCCCCCTAGTCCTTCGAATTTACAGTAGATATGACTGAAAAGCAGATGGTTTGGAAAAAGCAGTTGATAAAACTCCGTCACACTATCGACTGCCCCCCCTCCTAGACCCGATGCTGCCTAATGCTGCCTTCGCCCATGCTGGCCCTGCTGATACCACTATTATATCAGGGGCCAACACTGGTACCACTGTTCATACTGGTTGCCTTGAGGCTATCAGTTATTTGATATGGTGTGCTATAGGCTACCACTCTTTGGTCTCTAACACCACACTAGTCCCACAGGTGGTTTCTTTTGAATAATGGAACGGGATCAAACGACTTAAATGGCCAAATTATGGGCCACGGATGCCACAATCTGGGTCACCACTAATATATCTAGCTATCTCTTTGGAGGGTAAGCGGACCCCCTTCACTTTCGGTATACTAGTGACGATGTTTCTCGAAAACTCTTTTCCTACCCTACCTGGGTTCGGGGAAAATAATATTACATGGTTGTAGAAAATAACTCACTTGTATTCTCCCAACGGTCAGATCCATAGAAACATATATGTACAAACTCTGAAAGCTGACCAGAACAAAATCACTGCTTCTATACAAAGAGATTGGTATAGGAGTGCTCCCTAGATTGACCCTGGCTAATCCTATAAATGAAAGCTTCAATCGAACACTTTTTGAATACTATTAACTATCAATGGCCAAGTTCAGGAAGACAGAAAAAGATCTTAGCCCAAAAGTTTACTTATTGCAATATCACTGACATAGCAACGGGACTTAGCAGCGCCAACAGGGCCCCTGGCCCTAATTATTAGATAAATCTCCTTTTTATATCCTAAATTCATTGCCACTTTAGGACTCTGCATCACCCGTTCCCATTTTAACATAAACATCCTGCAATCTTGCTTTTTGCATTGACTTAGTAAATTCTCTGAGTCTCGCTAATTAGTTTCACTTTAAAAGTAGACAGTCTGATGTTGACTCGTCGGCAAGCCAAAAACCAGTGTTTAACGATTAATGACGGGGTAGTGGGGGTAAGAAAGGAGAGGGTAAGCCATTTTTTTTACATAACGGTAGCGAGTGTTTTAACTCTTAATATTTATGATTGGCTAAACTCTAATGAGCTCTTCTAAACTTCATGCCAAACAGAAGCTTTAGGGTTTAGATCGTCTTCTGATCCTAACTTGTAATAACAAAAATTTGTATTTTTCTGTACAGGATTACTTTATCACTTTTTGCCTAGAGAGAGAAAGAGCTTTCGATTGGAAAAAAAGATCCTATACTATTCTAGATATCTTTCTCAAGGGAAGATAGGCTCTTAGAAAATATAACCATGAACTTGTGCCACCGGGGGCCAAACACTGTGGCACTTACTCTCTTTAGATAGCACACTTCTAGCAGCTGGGCTTCTAGTAACTGTATAGACACCACGGCCCAAATACTGGCAGGAGTAGCACCCGTTGAACCAGTGTCTCGTCACCAATAGTTCACGAGGGACCAGGACCATGTGGTACTCACACTAGTGCCAGTGTTGACCCTGTATTACATACACTGGTGGTATCAGTGCTTGCAGTGGCGATGCTAGGATAATTACACTTGATAATTTCATTTCTGTGCTCTAGCTTCCAGCGTGTTTCATTACATTTTTTTTTTAAATCTGCCGATCAAGGATTATCATCCGTAAATTTTTTCTCTCTTCATAAAACCATCTCACTATACCATGTATAGAATAGTTCGGGGTAATAAACTGTAGGTAAATGAGTGGCCCGGCTCAATAGTAACCGAAACTCTAAAAAGTGGGATTTCGATATTACTAGATACATCAAAAGAATCAGTGTATTGTGCTGATTCCAAATATATATGATTAATGAAGTTTAATGTTACTCATCAAAAGTTTTGACTTTGAGAAATTTGCCTGATTTTTGAAAAGCGGGGGGGGGTCCCTATAAATTCAAGGAATCTGGATTCCTTGAAAACCAAGCCATCATATTCAGCATATCCGAGAACCCTGCTATAGAAGTTCAAGCTCCAATCTGCAAAAATGTGGAATTTTGTATTTTTAGCCAGAAGAAAGATCACGAATCCATGTTGAAATGTTTTTTTTATTGTTTTCTTTTGCTCAGGGGTGATCACCATCGAACCAATAGTCCAAGAAAATCGAGAAAGGGCGCATTTGAACAGAAATTAAAATTTCTGGTGCCCTTTTTAAGTGACCAAAAACATCGGAGGGCAACTCGTCCCCCTACCATTCCTTTTTTTTTTTCTCAAAGACATCCGGTCAAAATTTTGAGATAGCTATTTTGACAACATAGTTGAAAAGTCCAGTAATTATGCCTTTGGGCATAGCATGCCACCCTACAACCCCTGGGGAACGGTCTGTAATTCATGAAATTTGCCCACTGTTTACGTATTGTTTTTGGTATTAGGGAATATAAAAATATTTTCTCGGGGAGGTTTCCAGGGAGGGGGTAAACTTCCCAAGGGAAATTTTACACTGAGCAAATATGCCAGAATTCATATACGAGATCCTTTTTATTTGTCTTAGTTTATCTCTACCGACTCACTTTAACATGTGGAGATGTTAAGGGAAATTGTCCAGAGGGAAATTCTTACCGGGTTGGAACTGTCTAGAGTACCTTTCCGTTGGGGGAGGGGGGATTTTCATGGGAAAAATTCTCCATGAGGAAGTTTTCCACTAGATAAATTCTGCAGAGGGAATTTCCCGCGGGAAAAAACTTTATACTAGGGGCAAGTGGGGGGGGGGGTATTTGCGGAAAGAATCTTCCTCGGAGGGGGTGATTTCCTGGATAATCACAAAAACGATCTGAAAGTAAAACATAGTTCTAAGGAAAAATTTTCAGGCAGAATTATCCGCAAGAAATTTTCTGAGGGGAGTTCTCATCTAAAATAGAATTGTCTGGGGGAATTTTCTTGGTAGGGGAGGGTATTTTCTAGTATTATTTAAAAACGATCAGATATTAAATAAAAAAACAAGATTTTTCAACTGAAAGTAGGAAGCAACATCACAACTTAAAAAGAAACAGAAATGATTATGTATGAAAAGGGGGCTGCCTCCTCTTCAGTACCTCGCTCTTTACGATGGAGATTTTATGGAAGCTTTTAAAAAGGCTTACTATTCTAATCAAACGGCCTTTAGTTTTCAAGAGTCGTTCTTAAGGAAATGGGACAAAAACTCAAACTTTATCGTAAGGAATGAGGTATAGAGGGGGGAAACCCCACATATACATAATAATTTCTGTTGTTTTAAGTTTCGATGTTTCTCCTTACTTTCAGTTGACAAAAATTGTTTATTTTATTTAATAAATGAGAAATTTGTACTGTTTGGATCTATAATAGTACTAGAAAAAACTCAACAGTTTTTATTTGTTTCAAATCTCACATACTGAAAACTGGGGAGGGGGGGATAACATTTTCAATCGTTATTTTGTTTTTAAACGCAAATGAAAAATTTTGCTCAGATCAATCATCCTACATTAAGAATATTTTCAGCAAGCCAGGGGTTGAGAATGTATTCTTGAAATTTTGCAACCAAGGCCATAATTCACTCATTTTACTTTAATGCTCACTGTTCAACTTTGGCAAAAAAGGATTAAAAATAAAATAGGTCAAATTAATGTAAATGAATAAATTATGTAAGTGAACAACTTATTTTATGTAAGAAACATATTATTTTTTCTTAGTTTAAATTGGATTGATCAGATGAAACTACGAAAATGCAAGGCTGATTAAATTTTGCATTGAACCATATTCTTTTAAGAAAATTTACTTGGATTTCGGATTGAATAGCTAAATAAATCTTGGGTGAAATTCAGTTAAATCCTCAACTTTCTTTTCAAATTTGCGGATCGATTTTAGATTTTGATTCGTTTTTAATTATATTCAATAACAGAATTTATCACTAGGAGGCTTCCTTCGCAGAATAAAAATAAATTGTATTACTGAATTTTGGTACTTCTCTACCGAATTTCGGAACTGCTATAGAAACCAGATCAAAGTTTTAACTCTCTGAGATTTTGCTGTAACGCCCCTGCCTGCTAGAACGGAGATGGCAAGCAACATCCACTTTCTTTTATATGTATTGATGCTTCCATTGTCCAAATTTTGTCCTAGTTAAGGTCTTTTAAACAGGATCTAATTTAAATGCTATAATTTGTTTACAAAACCTTGTTGTTTTTCGTTTTTCTTCCTTTTCACAAAAACGTTCTGCTGCTTCCGAAGAACAAAAGCTGCACCCCCATTGTGACAAACATTCGGCTGAAAGGTATGATACTGTGCTTTCTTGATTTCTATGAGTATAACGACAGGTAATACAAAGGACAGATCCAGAGGGAAGCGATCGCGAGTGTTTATTGAAAAAATTATTTTAAATGTTTTCACTCTTATAACTTTAAGCTATGAAAAATTAATTATGATTTTACGGAATAAATGTGAGTATATGTATATTAAACTGACAATGCATATTTTTTTCAGTAAATTCATTTGATTTTTTTTTCAGTAAAATACAAATTGTATTCTGGCTTTTAGAACGTATAGGTTCAGAACCCTACTCAGACTAATTTCTGCTTTTTTTTTAATGTGACTTATTTTAATTTCTGTTTGTTTAGGGCTTCATTTATTTATTGATACTAATTTGTGGTAGTTGTATGCTTGGTAAATTATTTGATTCTATTTTTGTTCATTTTTGGTTTAATGGAGTTCTTTCCCTTTTTTTTTAAAAACTTATTTTGTTCAATAGGGTTTTTTGATTAATTTTGAAAAAAGACCATTGATCCTGAAGTTTTTGAGTGTAGTTGGTTTTGTTGCATTTTTCTTGAACTTATACCCGTCATTATGTAGTATGTGCCATTTAAGTTCTAAAGGGCTTCAACAGACTCGTCTGTTTATTAGGATTTGAAAGACTCATCACTTGGGGAGTTATGAACAGATTTGAAACCGTTCCTTATAAATAATTCTGGTTTGAAAGGTTCGATACCGTAATTACTGGGTTTCGTTGTGTACAATAGCCGGTATACAGAAACACAGACGCAGATGGAAGCAAACGCATGCATGTGTTGAATAACAAGAGATTAAAAAATAGACGACGGTACGTTACTCGAGAAAAATCGGTGACACTACAAAACTTTGTGGCGGCTTTCACGGTGCGCTGCCGTTTTCCCTAAAAATCAGCTATTCACCGTTAAAAAATCAAACCGGCGTTGCTTCGAGGTCTACCATTAAACAGCTGGGCACAGGTTGCTGATTTCGGGAACTGATTTCCAAATCAGCACCGATTTTAAAAGAAATCGGCGTCAATTTTAGCTTAAAAAATTTTCTAGTTTTCGGCACCGATTTGCAAAATCAGCGCCGATTTTCATCATGATCATCACAACAACAAAAATAGGGCTATATACAAATAAATTGTCATCCAGAGAGGTCTGCGGTGAAAGACCCCGCTACTGAGCTGAGAACTAAGCTGAGATCAATCATGCAACTATTAATAAACTCCAGTTGACTATTTGTGTCCATGACTTTTTGTTTTGAAAATCTCGCGCAATAAGTTTTTCTTACTGCTATTTTTTGTCCACTGATGCTGAAATTGGTTCCCGAAATCAGCTGCGTGTGTCGAGCTTAGACCTGATGCAAGTTTTTAGTTTATTAAAGGCAAGTGTGTTTTTGAAATGTTTTAAATTTTTAAATTTCCAATACAAGGTATTTTTTATTTCTTTTTGTTTTTTAAAGAAAAACGCCTCTGATGTTTAGGGAAATACTTTGTATATTAAGGACTATATAAGCACGATTATTATTATTTTCCTTAAATAATTTTTTGGAGTAACATCCAACAGTAATCAAGTCCACAATGGTTGATTTCATGGCAATTGTACCCCAGACCCCCTGATAAGATCCTATAGCCCTGGTTGTGTTGTAAAATTGGTAAATTTCTAGGTGGCAATATAATTCAGCTAGCCTAATATGAAAGTGAAAACATCATTTGATGCCTTTTTTTATGTTCTTTCACAATACAATAATTGCTTCTGTTGTGAATTGCATCTTGAGCCCCTAAAGGTATTTTATATGAATTAGGCCTATAAAAGAGCATAAAAAAGCATCAAATGATGTTTGATAAAATTCTACTTTAGCTACTTTTGGCTATCTTGGAAAGGGGTTAAGTTAGGAAAATGAAACTTTCAGGGATGGGTCTACGTGCTAAAGTATGTCCCGGAAAAGTAATTTGAAGTACATACCTCCACTTCTTCTCTCTCTCTAGAGGGTCCTGAAATTTCCCTACATGAAAGGTCTAGTTATCATTTCTTTTTCTCTGACTTTAGTTCTGAAAATGGAATTCCTGTTATTTGAGTAGAATTTTAAGCCAAATCAACATTGTTTTTGTTTTTTTATTTATTTAGGAAATGTATTTATATATCTTTAAAACTTTATAAATTGGGATTGAGCAAAGTTGTAAAGCTGAAAACAATTTTGTTGTACTTCATTTAAGCAGAAGATCTGTTTTGCAAAGTTTCACTTTTATAACACACATATTTCTTAGGGTTATCTAAGGTCAGCACCTTCTAGAGGGAGAAGGATTGGAGGTAGGTACTTCAAAATACCTTCCCATGACATACTTTAGTCTGTAGACCCATCCCTGAAAGTTTCATTTTCTTAACTTAACACCTTTCCAAGATAGCCAAACGTAGCTAAAGTAGAATTTCTACCCCCCCTAATATGCAAATATATACCCTGAATTAGAATATACCCTGAATTGTCAATGGCAGAGATTCAAATTGCAAAATTCACCTCTATTTTTGACAGTGGCATTTGAAAAACTTGAATTGGTAGGAAAACAGGTAAAATTCTACCAAATCATATTATTGACTTACGCATAAAGTGAATATACCACTCACTGCCTTTTTTTATGTTGATTACAAATATAGTAATCATTTCTATTGGAAATGAATTTCAGCCCCCCCCCTATATATGCAAATTCAGGGTATATATTTCTACAACCTAGCCTAACCTAACCCAGAATTGGCATATATAGGGGGGGGGGGGTGTAATTCAATTACCATAGAAATGGTTATTATATTCGTAATTAGCCTAAAAAAAGGCATTGAATGGTGTACGAATATAATAATCATTTCTATTGGAAATGAATTTCAGCCAATACTATCTGTAATACAAATACTATCTGTAAGCAATAGACAAATCAATAAAACTTAAAAAGGAAATAAAACTTCGGGAATGGGGTGATCCGATTGTTTTGTAGCTTGGAAGAGAGGGGGGTACCTTAAAGGCTGCATTTTGATGTCCAAAACATCTCAGCTCTCATTGTGCCTTCAAATAAATACAGAACTAGCTCTAAAGCGGAGACAACAGGAGGATGGAGGTAGAAATTGTTTGATAATCCCCAGGCATTTCTAGTCTTTTTTTTATAATCAAAAGTGATTGGAGACCACCCAACCGCAAGAGGTATTTTTTTTGTGGGGGGTGGGGAGATTTTCCACAGGTAGTTATATTCTGGGAGGGGGGTATTTTCCGTGAGGTGTTATTTTCTGCAGGGTATTTTCCTTAAGGGATGTTTTTTGCAGGGGGGGGGGGGGTAAACGGCAGCTCTAACTGTCTACATACTGTAATTTTTTTCCACTTTGCTTATTTTGTTGTTTTCATTTTGTGGTATTTTCTACACTTGTAGTTGTTTATTGTTTGGTTTGCAAAAGGTTAATTACCTGCTTTGCTGCAGTGGTTCAGTTGCACAAGTGTTCAGTTACATGAGGGCTCAGTTGCACAGTGGTTCAGTTGCATAATGGTTCAGTTACATGGTGGTTCAGGTGCATGGGGGCAAGGGGTTCAGTTGCATGGGGGTTCAGTTACACAGGGGTTTTGTTACATAGGGGTTCAGTTAAATGGGGTTGAGCTGCATGTGGGTTTAGTTACACAAGGGTTTAGTTAATTGGGGTTCAGTTGCCTGGTGGTTCAGTTACACAAGGGTTCAGTTATACAGGGGTTCAGTTGCCTGGTGGTTCAGTTGCATGGTGGTTCATTTGCCTGTGGTTCAGTTACATGCACACCATTATAAAGTAAGAATTGTTTTCTTAACATGTCTCCTTATAAGCAGTACTGGTCCCAAATTTATACTGCTATAAAACCAGTTGAGCTGAGTATTTCTTTTTGAGCATCACTTACAGCTTAAAGTGAAATTTTTTAATGATTCTGATTCTCCTGGGCTTAGAAAAGGTAATGCCCTTTTCATCTAGAGTTTGACCAAGTTAATTAACTGTCAATTTTATCCGAAGTAATTTGTTTCACAAAAGTTGTCTTAGAATAAATCTGTCCAAGGTTGACTAGGATATGTTGTTCTAACTTTAAGATCATGTGTCCAAGATTGGACAACATTTTTCAAGGTTAGGCTCAAGCTCTAAACATGTGGTCTAAATTAGGCTCCACTGTTGTCCATCAGTATATTTGAAGTTGTGACTATTGTATATAGTTTAGTTATTCAAGCTGATCACTTGCATATTAAGATGGGTTTGACACAAACAAGAGTGAAACAATCCTCTTTCTCGGTGGCATAACAGAGATTTTACAATGATTTAGCTGCTGAAGAGATGATTAGGCCTAGCTGTCCAATTACTGGATATCCACATGCCAGGATGTGTGTAAAAGCACAGAACAATTTTTTCATAACAAAAACTAGACTGATGTGATTTATTCTCAAAGTGCCAGGTGCACTTTACTATGCTGCCCATTCACAGATAAGTAATTTTGAAACAACACAAGAATTCTGTAGCTGCCTATAAACTGTCAGATGTCTCCCAGGAACGGGAGCTGAGAGTTTGGTATCACCTCTCTCTTGTATTACTTTTGGCTCATCACTCATCAGTTGCCTTCAGTTCATGGCTTCAACTATCCCTAAATTTTTGGGAATTTCCCTGTAAATCTCTGTATCTCCCCTAGGGGCACCAAAGATTTAAATCTGGCCCTGTGTATCCAGTAGTTTATACATTTATATTCATATATTCCATAGGCCTGTGCATAGATGTATTACTAGCAAATCCCATGAACTTAGCAATGTATACATCTATGAATTGAATGGTATGTTTTTATTTTAGTTCTAATAATAGAAAAAAAAAATGTAACAAAGGGTCATTTTTGTTTAGTTTGGCTCAAAGTTTAATTTGTGAGGATAGAAATTATTATATTCAGAAAGGCAAATCAAGTGGTATATTCGTCTTTTAGCTAATAAATTAATAAAGAAGAATACTTACCAAAACAGTATAGTAATAAAAAAAGGTATTATTGAATTTCCAAACTCAACATTTTTTCCAATTATAGTGGTCTCTACCATAATAACTGCACCCTCTCTCTCCCTTAATAGGCCTGATATAGCTCTAGGCTATATATAAAGCTTCTCAAGGAAACATTATAATGACAGAAAAATCAGTTTTTGGTATATGGGCCTAGACAATTTCTATCCAATCATATTTTCAGGTCCCTTCCATCTTAATCTCTGTTTTTAATCATCACCTTCAATATTTAGAAGCGATTTATTTATCCACTTTTTGTTTCCTCGTTTGAAATATTTGTATTCTTCTTGTTTTTTAATGCAATTGAAAGATTTAACAGTTTTCCATGAAATCCAATGAGGGAAGTTATTACACTACTGGGACCCTCAAATATTTCTTCCTAGCACAACCCCCTCACACCGACCCGTCTACCCATCCAGTACATTCCCTTCCCCCTCCCCCCATGGAAAATTCAAATCCAAATATTCCCCCCTGGAAAATTAAAAAAAATGCCTTTTTGTATTAATTCCAAATACTTAAAGTTCATTAAGTTTAATTTTAATTAACACATCAGCACTAATTAACTAATTAACACAAGCCAGATAAAATTTGCTGGATTTTCCAATGGGAAACATCTCCAAAACAGAAGTGTAATTTTCTATGGGACTGGGGGGGACTGCCCCCTTCAGACCCAAGTTTGCCCCCCCCCTCCAGATCTCAGTTCCCCCCCTCCCAAGCTGAAATTTAGTTTCTGCAAAAAATTTGTCAAAACTAAGATAAGCCTGCAAAATTCAAGTATCCAGAGAAACAGGTCAGTTTTCTTTTATATATGTTTGCCATTATGGTAATTAATATATGGATCATTTTTCAGTTTTCACTGTAATTTTCAATTTATTTGGAAAAATTGGCTCAAACTTTGCCCCCCCCCCCTCAGGGGTGGCTCGAAGCACACAGGCCAGGGGGGGGGGGTGTGAAACTTCTTTTTAACAAATTGTATATCAAATTATACGACACGTAATTAACAACAAATTTAATAGAAAATAGTTTTTTATCATTTATACTTATCTACGGGAACAAGGAAGGACAAAAAAGGAACACTACATGCGCAAATACACAACTAAGAAAAGCTTAAATCTGGAGTCGCCTCTTCTTCAAAATGGACCAACGCTGAACAATCTTGTTTAAGTCTACACCATCGGTGAGGTCTTTCTCACTCGCCAACAACATGCAGGAATCCAGTCAAGAATAAAGCATGGCAGTTCTCAGCCAATTCTTCACAAACTTGAGTTTGCTGAATGTTCTTTCAGCAGCTGCAACTGCAACAGGTGCAGTTGCTGCCAATTTGCAGAGACAACTGGCTTGCTTAAGCTGACGGTTCCAGCGATGTCCTTCACCAAGGACTTCTCTGAAGCAAGCAGCGCCTTGGCAAAACTGGAACAAAACTTCAAGCTCTACTTGAAGACCAGTAGCATCTGGAGCTTTATTCTGGCTTTGGGAAAAATTTGTTGCTTGCTCAATATCTTGAACTGGGATACTTTTGTTCAAAGGAGGCTGGAGTAAGGTGCAAAAGGACAGAAAATCGGCAAGGCAAGCTCTGAGATTATATCCCATCATTGTAGTCAACTTGTCAAGCAAGATTCTGAAATGATGTCTATAGAACTAATACATTGAGATATCGGCTTGACTTAGAGCTTGGCTGTCATAACGAGATGGTCCAAGTCTCCGACGATGGTGGCTGATGAAATCAGCCTCCGGTCCCGCTTCCAGCTTTTTGTTAAACTTTACTGCGCTGGTAATTAAACTGTTCATTCTTTCTCAAGATATTCTTTCAAAAAGTTTCTTCGTAGCGTCTAGCATCTCAATTGTGTCGATGATGTTCATCTCCTCTTCTTCAAGCTTTTCTGTTGCAATCCTGGCCTTGTACATGATATTTTTCATGAACATGAGGCAGGCGATAAAATCGAAGTTGAGAATCCTTTTCAGGGGGCCGCTGGCTTGTGCTTTCGTCTTCGTATCGGCGTTCTTCATCTGTTTTATTTCGTCAAGGGCTGAGACTATTGCTTCAAACGAAGTAACCACTGCCTGTTGCAATCCTGGCCTTGTACATGATATTTTTCATGAACATGAGGCAGGCAATAAAATCGAAGTTGAGAATCCTTTTCAGGGGGCCGCTGGCTTGTGCTTTCGTCTTCATATCGGCGTTCTTCGTCTGTTTTATTTCGTCAAAGGCTGAGACTATTGCTTCAAACGAAGTAACCACTGCTTGTATGGTTTCAGCCCTTGCGGTCCACCGGGTCCGTGATAAGTTTCGGAGATTAAGGCTGTTTTCAATCGAAGAGAGTTTTTCTTTAAGGGCGGCAAAGCGCTTTGTAGATGAAGAGAAGAACACATACATTTCTTCGAGGATATTGAAAAGCTCAGCTATGAAGAGAGATGAATTACACCTATGCTATATCACGGTGTTTATTCTGTGGGCCTGGCAGGGTATATAAGGCACACGGCGACTGAGAAGTTCTAATACTTTTTGCTGGGCTCCATTAAACTGACCAGACATTGCACTTGCATAGTCATACGACTGAAAAGCTAGTTCATCCAGCGGAATTCCTCTCCTTGTCAGTGTTCCTATTATAGTTTCTGCCATACCCTGACCAGTTTTGTCATTTGCCTCGCTAACATCTAATAGTCTCTCTCTAGGCATCCCTTCCGAGCTGATGGTGGGGATTATGACTGCAAGCTTATCAGAATGTGAAGCATCGGGTATCGTATCCGCCATCAAAGATTAAAATTCTGAATCCAGGACTTCGTCAAGGATCTTCTGCCTGACTTCTGCTGAAAGCAATTCAATAAACTCGTTCTGGGATATTTTTTGTAGATAGGTAACTTTGTATGGTCTATACCGAGAATCTTATAACCAAGCTTCAAGAGCAGGCACATATCTCGCTAGAAGTTGGACAAATTGAACAAAGCTGTCGTCTTGCTCTTCCGTTCTTCTAAATGCAATGCCTTGTCTCACTATGGTTCTTGCAACGTCGAAACGAATTGTCAAAATTTTCCCGTGCGTCTCTTCATCTTTTGCATGTTGCAAAAGCTTAGCTCGAGTTCGTTCGTCGAGTAGGAAATCAGCATGACCATTACTGCTGAGGAAGTGACAATAATCCGACAAAGCTGCTTTGTGTGACCCGGAAGAGAAGTGACTAGCCAGTTTTCCTTTCTTTGCTTTTCCTTGGCTCTTCATTTTGTGCCATTGCCGCCCACCGTCTTCCACCCACGCTTTTTCGGACTGGTCTCTCCACGGACCACTCGGGAAAAGCAAGCAAACGAAGCATAAGGCAGCATCTTTCTCGATACTGTACTCTAAGAACTGATAATCTTCATACCCGCCGGGGTGAAAACGACACTGTTTCTTTTTTGATATTGAATAAAAAAAAACAAGTTTTTTTAACTGAAAGTAAGGAACGACGTTAAAACTTAAAACGAACAGAAATTATTCCGTATATGAAGGGGGCTGGTTAGGTTAGGTATAAAATAAATTTTTTAGGAGGACACTCCCCCACAACCCTCA
The DNA here is from genome assembly GCF_049724085.1 of Artemia sp. Qi Xiang Cuo. Classification (NCBI taxonomy): domain Eukaryota; kingdom Metazoa; phylum Arthropoda; class Branchiopoda; order Anostraca; family Artemiidae; genus Artemia; species Artemia sp. Qi Xiang Cuo. The sequence continues at coordinate 18,294,048 of NC_142811.1, forward strand.
GGGCAAGGGTTTTAAGCTATGCCCTGGGGGCATATAAGGTTTTTATAGAGGGCGTTGTTGTAGAAACTTCAAAAAGGGCTCATTCAATTGGATATTGAAAGGACTAGTGCCATTTTTAATAGTCGAAAGCGATTGAAGGGCAACTAACCCTCCCCCCTCTCTCTCACGCCCACCTTTTCCTCAAACACATGCAATCAAACTTTTGAGATATCCATTTTGTTCAACGTAGTTGAAAGTTCTGGAACTTAGGTCTTTTAGGATGATAACCCCCTCAGAGCCCTTAGTGCAAGGGTTGTAAGTTATACTCTGGGGGCATATTAGGTTTATATAGAAAATTTTTGTGGAAATTTCAAAAGGGGCTCTTTGTATGGGAAATGGAAATTGCCCTATTCAATAGCCGAAAGTGAGTAGAGAGTAATAACCCCCCCTCTCACGCCCACTATTTACCAACACGCATTCAATCAAAGTTTAGAGATAGCCCTGTTGTTTATTATAGTTGAAAGTTCTGGATACTGATAAAAATACAAATGAATGTGCATTGTCAGTTTAACATAAATATATTGATATTTAGTAATCAAAATTTTAATATTATTTGATTTATCAAAGTTATAAAAGTAAAAACATTTATATTTTTTTCAGTAAAGTGAACATTATGTTTTGGCCTTTAGAAGGCATAGTGGTTTTGAGTCCAACTAATGTTAATTTCTGCTCGTTTTGAGTTTGGCTCGGTTATTTATTATAATTTCTGTTCCTTTTGGGTTTCATTTATTTATCAATGCTGATTTGTGGTAGTTTCACGCTTGGTAGATTATTTGATTTTATTTTTGCTCATTTTTTGTTTAATGGAGTTCTTTACTTTTCTTTGAAAAACTTATTTTGTGGAATTTTTTTTAATTAATTGCCTAAACCTTATATATATATATATATTATAAAAACCTTATATATATATATATATATATATATATATATATATATATATATATATATATATATATATATATATTTATATATATATATATATAATTTACAACCCTTTTATTGAGGGCTTTGGAGGAGGGGGGGGCTTGGTTGTCATCCTCAAAGACCTAATTTCCAGACCTTTCATCTAAGTTGAACAAAATGGCTCTCTCAAAATTTTTAATGGATGTCGTTGTGGGAAAGGTTGGCGTGAGCGGGGGGTTAGTTACCCTCCAATCACTTTCGACTATTAAATAGGGCACTAGCCCTTTTAATTTCCAATCGAATGAGCATTTTTTGAAGTTTCTACAACAACGCTTTCTATAAAAACCTTATATGCCCCCAGGGCATAACTTACAACTCTTGCCCTGAGGGCTGTGGGGCAGGGTTCTCCTCAAAAAAATAATTTTTATCTGGAAATCACCTACTCTGAACAAAATAGCTAACTCCAACTTTTGAGTGGATGTGTTTGGGGAAATAATGGGCGTGGAAGGGGTGTTAGCTGCCTTCCAATTAGACCCCGAAGCCACGCCGAAAAGTCGGCGGCGCGCCACCGAAAAAAACGGCGGCGCACCGCCGAGCTTGCAACAGCGCGCTGACGCCGCCGCTGATTCTACCGGCGGTGGCGTCACTAATACGCCGCCGTTTTTTTCTCTTTTTTTCTTACCGATCTCGACTGTCGGGCTTCATCCTTCATCCCGGCTAATCTGTTTCTTAAAGATAAAAACTGTCATCTTGAGTTCGTCATCTGTGATTCCACTTCTACTTGTTTTGGCAGTAGAATATTTATTTTTGAACTTTTCTACTTTAAAATATTAAATCTACTTACTTTCTACTTATTTTTGAAGGCATCTACTCAAGGTTGCCACGGGATGTACCAAAGTACTATTTTAATACTTTTTTATCAAAGATGTACTTTTTAAGAAAACAGGACTTGCCGAATACTTTTCAAAAAGTACACTTTCCTCGTAAAAAATAAACAATTTCCGGTAATTTCGTTGATAAACATTCGTACAACAGGCTGTAACGCATAACATACTAAGCTAGCAATAGCATCTTTATTTATCGATTTTTCTATTGTCTTGTGATGCTGAAGACGCTTTTAAATGCTGAAGACATTAATACATTACAGGACAGGTTAGAGACAAACAGGCCATACGGCAGACAACATCTTTATAGTATATATTCAGTTTTAGTCATAAGAAGAATAATCAATCAGATAGACAAAACATCGGTAAATATTATTTTAAAATTATAGTCTAATAAGATATTATAAAATAGATAAGTCATTATTTAAATACTGGGTTGGGGGGGGGGGTACACAAAATAAACGGTCGCAAAAACATATATCTTAAAAAAAGTAATAAAATAGTAAACAGATTTTTGTTTAGTTGATTAATGTTTTGAAAATTATTTTGAACATTATTTAACCAGATAAGTCTGATAAAATTATTACTGTTCTATGTTCTTGAAGTGTTCTCGGTCTTGTCTAATATACCAAAATCAGTGGAGAATTTTTGACGCAAAAAACTAGTCAAGCAGCTTCTATAACCTGAGAATTGCTATTGTGCGCTAAGCAAACAGGGGTTTCTAACTCTATGAACAATATTCCTTTAGGGTATTAGGGCAAACCCCTGTCCCTAGGTTAGGTTAGGTTCTGTCGTTAATATATTCTCTGCGTCCCTCCTCTCACCCTACTGTTCAAATACATAGCCCAAAATTGTTTCTAAACTATTGAATTTTCCTCATATTGTTTAATTTAATTATCAATAATAAAACTTCGCTTCTCGAGTGGTTGTTGTGTAACAGAGAAGTACCCTGTTTTTCCCGACATTTGCCTTTTATCGGATTTTTTTAAGTCTATTCTTGTTTAACCGTTTACCCTAATCCCTCCCTTACTTAATCCCTGAATATTAGGTATCATTGGCGTAAATTTGAGTACGGGCTACCCCCCTCCCCCTTTGATTCTTTGCCTCTATAGACTTTGAAAAAAATGCTTTGAGGGTTTGTTTTATTTAAAAATGTGGTACTTATGGATTATACGAGAAACACTCGAGAAGTGAAGTTTGGTGGTACTGGTGCATTATACGTCATCCACCGCTATAGACTGTACAACTTGTACAGTATATCCTTGTACAGTACAAGGATATACTACACGAAAACCAGACAAATGGGTATTTGCTAGATAAATTGATCGCAAAGCGTGGTTTCTCTTTGAATTTACAATATTTAAACTATTGTTTTTTGGGGTTTAGGGGGGGGGGAAGGTACCTAGGTTAGGTTAGATTACGTGTTTAATATATGCTATGCTTTACTCCATCCCCCCCTAATGTGCAAATATATAGTCAAAATTTATTTCTAAACAATTTTATATTCATCCTATTTTATTTCATTTGCATTAACCAAACTCTACTTCTTTAGTGGGTACCGTATAATGCACAAGTACCAGTTTGGCTAATACTAATGAAATAAAACAAAATATGATGAAAATACAAGACTTTATTAGCATAAATGGGAAAACCACTACAACTTAGAATTATGTGCCCAGAACACAGGTCAGAAATGTTGGTTAGGTTAGGTTTTACAATTCCAATGATATTCCTTCTCGTGCGAGTACAAAGTAATGGCGTCTCCGTTGATCCACTGTTTTGTTTTGGGCTGCAACTTCTTATCCTGTAAAAACATGATTACTTGCTCTTCGGTTCTTGGCAAATCTCAACTCTTAATTTGAACATCCATGGTGATACACTTTATTCTATCACCATCACGGCGGCACCCAACGGGGGGGGGTTTCAGGGGATTTGACCCCCGCCCCGAAAATTTTTTTTTGACTCGTAAAAACGTAACAAAAATGGATATAAACAAAGCTTTTATGCGTTTTTTGATTTTTTCTAACCCCCCACCCCCCAAAAAAATCTGTTAGTAAAAACACCTCCAAGCAACAATCTTGGGGCTGGCCTTGATAACTATGCAGTGTGAAATACCCGAGCCTTGCGTTCTATTATATTCGAGATCAAAATTTTTGTCTCGTATAATAAATACGTGCAGAAAATTCTTTTGAATATTCATTGAAAAAATTTCACCCCCCCCCCCCATGCTAGAACTGGCCAGGTAACGTTTGTGTCCCCGGTCATAGATAATTTTGTTATGTTAAAACCACGTCCAGCCATTTTTATAGTTGGGGCTCTTGGGGCTCATTAAACCAGAGGTTACTTGGAAAACCACTAGGTCCCGATTTCTTTTTTAAAAGGTCATACATGGTAATTTTGAAAGGGTTTCCAAGTGTTTTACCCCCCCCCCCCCCTCCCACCACTCCATAATGTGCAAATATATACCCAAAATTATATATTTTCTCTGCATTTTCCCATGCGTCACTCCTGTTTCAACCTGGTTAGCCATAAATGAAAACAACGCCGACGAATTCAAGAAACAGAAAAAAAAAATTAGGCTATATATTTTCGTACATTACTTGGGTGGGTAAAATATAGTTCAATCGTATTTAAAATCAGTTAACCAAAATTTTTCTGCATATAATAAATTAAAAACAAAACTTTCTTAACACATGCCCTTTCTCAATGACCCTAATTCTAGGCTTACGCTATTTTTTGAATGTAAAGTAATTATAATTTTTTGAAACTGCGTTCAGTTCAGAAAGACACATGAAAACAGACTAGTAGCCCACCCTTTAAAAACAAAACAAAAGATAAATGATTTTGGATTTGTTTAGGGACGAACAAAGGAGGAGGGGAGGTCTGGGCTCTAGAGTCCTAAAACTACAAATTTTTTAGCTTTTTGACCATCTGCATCAAATGTATCAGCTTTTTTTTACACTTAACCACACCCTCTCGACCTCAAATGAAAGTCATAGTGACCTCAGAATTATTGCTTCAGTATAACTAATATCTTATGATCTTAAACGAAATTTCAGAAGGATAGCCGGTATTTGGGACCAATCCATTTAGCTTTCCGTAGTGTTTTGTTTTCAGTAAAACAAATTTGTCAATCAAATATTAATGGGCTCTGAGAAATGAGCCACCTCAATCTCATTTCTATTTGGAAATTTCCCTCCGGTTGAGGCTTGACCCGTATGTTAATCTTAATTATGCCCATTTTAGGTATAATGGTATATACTTCTTGTTTCACCTAATCATTGGTTCTATATGACTGTTGATTATTTTATATTTGTTTTAGAATTCATTTATTATTTGTACGTATTTTATCTTTTTTTTAAATTATAATAATTAAATTACTCTTTTTAATATTTTTATATTTTTACATTTAATTGAAAAGCACTGCCTTTTACTTTTTTTTTCTAAAATCTTATTTCAAAGCTTTTTTTCAAAATAATTAACTTCAGTATTTTCAATTATAGTAGAGTTATAATATATAAAATAAAGAAAAAAGAAATAAACGGGACATTTTTTATATACGGTATTTTATAAGAACCAATACTGAATGCAGTTTCCAATTTATAAGTTCTGCAAAGATTCCCAACTGATGCTGTTCCGTTTTAAAAAGTGTCAGAATTTGCTGGGATATCTACTATGTTAGGCACATACCTTTAAGTTCACCTTGATATTACACAGCAAAAAGGGCTCATCGTCATAGTAGAAATAATGTAAACCTATATTCAAATGGAAATTGACATGGCTTTTGTATGGTCATCTTGTATGTATAATTCCTAGTATATCAGTAAATGTTTCAGCTTTCAGTAGGGGCTGTGCTGCAGCCCCTTCGTGAGATAAATTTTACTTAATTCTATTTGTATAAACGTTTCCTAATTTTTTTCATTTGAAAATTTTCGCTTATATACGATGTTGAACTAAGCGTTCCTCAGGTTTCTAAAAATTGTCAAAAATTAAGATTTTGAGAGCTGTAATATACTTTAGTTTATTTCTGATTGTTAGTATAGCTTGTTTGATTTGATTTTACGTCCAACATGTTTTGATAATGGGTGGAAAGGGTTTCGTTCTACTTATATCAGTTGTGACGGTGTTTATAATTGAAATTAAAGATTATTGATTCTGTTTGCTTCGTTACTTGGTTTGGAACCACCGAAAGTGGTGGTCAAAGCTGACCAAAATTGATTTATTTATTTTTTCTTTTATTATGTTTTTTCTTGATACTAACAACTGAAATATCTTTTTTAGACTGTATCATGAACATAAATAATACTTTTTGCCTTAAATATAAATTTTCCAACTGAGTTTTTTAGATGATAGTCTTTCTCGATTTCGTCCCATATTAAAAAAAATTTGTACAAAAATGGTAAAGTGGAATGTTTTTCTAGAAAAAGTGCAGAAAAGAATACAATAATCAATAAATTAAAAAAGTTTTTTTTATACTGTGGTTTCAACAGAAAATGGGGAAAATTTCTAAATCAGGCATGGTTAATTATTATTTGCTTGTTTTGTGGTAAAAAAAAATTAACAGATTTGTTAAAAATAACTGATAATCTTTTAAATATGCACTTCGAAAAAACTGCACATCTACTCAATCATGAGCCGCTAAAAGTGAACATCCAGAGATAATATTTTCATCTCATATAAGTTGCTTTTTTCTATCACATAAAAAATCAGTTGAGAACTAGCCATTGAGAATAGGCTGTGAGGTTATAATTTTTGTCCGTTTTAAGTTTCAACTTCGCTCTTTACTTCGTTCAGAAAACGTTGTTTAAAAAAAATTAATTCCATATAGAAGTGTGTCTGAACGCACTTTAACTCCTATAGACTCAACAAATTTTCTTTTAGTTCATATAGAGGACAAAGGCCATATGTAGGGGGCGGGTGAGTTAGCAGGTTCAAACCCCCCTACATTTTCTCTAATTTTTAAGCCTTTTTTAAAAATCTCCTAATATTTTTAATCTAAGTCTTTAGATAAAACTCACGAAATGAAGTTTTTTTCGGTCACCCCCCCCCCTCAAACATAATTTCTGGGTACGACAATTTAGAGGACTGATTAACTGTTTAAAAATTTTATTGAATGATTAAATATTTTAAATTTTAAGCCTTTTCCCAACACCGAGAGCTAAAAAAAAAAGATATAATGTTATTGAACGTTAGTCGAATGCAAATCAGGAGACGAGGCGTTCCCTACTCCCTCTCACCGACTGGCGCTCAACGGCGCCGGCAGAATTTCATGAAAAAATTGCTATATCACAGATTTTCATGTATCACCAGCTGTAACCCCCGGCCCAGTACTGGCCATCACCGGGCACTCATTTTACACCAAGATATCAATTGGGTAACCCCTCGTCAAGATATTGTTTCCATGTTATGCATCTGTTCTAGGTGAAAAATGGAGACCCAGTCACTGAAACAGTTTGCCAGTGAGCCTGCATTACTCTTTTCAATTTCCCTGGACAAATCCAAAAAGTCAGCAGCGTGGAACTTTTTTGGTGGCCTACTTCTGAAGAAAAACGGGATTACTAAGGAGGTGGATAAAGACCATTTTTATTACAAGCTGTGTTTACAAAAGGCTGAGAAGAATGCCCTGTTCAAAGACATTTACTGAGGTTTGGCGAAGTACAAGGGGAAAGTAAGCCCGGGAAACTTGATCACACATCTCCAGGTGAACCACGAAGGAAAGGAAGAGACAAAGCGAGCCTTCAAGCTTGAGATGAAAAAAGACCTACTAACACAAAAAAGAAGCCTATTTGGAGCAGTATAGGGGACCCCAAGGTCCAATGCTAGTATGAATTCAGATGCAAAGTATGTTCTTGGCAGAGATATTGCTTTGCTGTGTGTACAGGATAACCTTCCCTTCAATATTGTAAATGAAAGAGGTTTTTCACAGTTTTGTGCAAAGTATGATATTGTTGCAGGTGCAGGAGACTTGCCACGTGAAAGAAAAATTGTCATTTCCTGCTTACAGGACATTTATGATGCAACGTTCACAACAGTGAAAAAGATTATTGGCAACAGAGCAGAGTTTAGAAGTGGAGCTATGGCTATGGATATCTGAACGGATAATCGCTGTCATCTTAACTATTAGTGTCACAGACTCATGAACGTCATTTCAAATTTTGAGATGAAGAATATGACTCTTTCAACTTCTTTGGTGATAAGCGAAATACAGCTGACAACATTAGAAAAGAACATCTTGCCTGTATTAAGCTTATTGACATTGGAGGAAGGGACATAACTGTTGTGCGTGATAGAGGTGCAAATGTCGTAAGAGCCTGTGCATTTATGGATGTGAAGTCAAAAAATTGTATTGCACATGGGCTTCACAATCTGATTACAGTTGATGGAGTGTCAAAAGTTGCAAAAGTTTGTTCTTTGGTGAAAAAGGCTCGACTTATTGTCAAAGCCTTGACTTACAGAGGCTCTGATTTAAGCTGCGAATTCGAAAAACAGAAATCCGAAGCCTTTTTTGCAATCGAAGAACTGAGCGAGCTTGATCAGGTTTTAGATGCAGATTCAGAGCTGCCCATTGTTCATGGGGCCGAGAAAATATCCTGCAGTGGAAGAAGAGACAATAACAGGATGCTCAAAAGAGATCTTCCCACGTGGTGGAACGCCACTTATACAATGTTGGAAAGTATTTTAAACCATAAACCTGTTGTATCGACTCTCCTTTGTCAAATTGGCAAACCTGACTTAGTTCTGGACGAAGATGATCTCGAGCTCATGACTGCCCTTTGTAAGCTGCTTTCTGCTTTTCTTAGTACAGTGCAAGCAATTAAAGGTGAGATCTTTCCGACACTGAACGTTGCTTTGTTATGTAGAGGAATGTTAAAGGCACAGAAGGAAGGAAAGGGCGATGAAATATCCCCAATAGTGGAGCTCAAGCAAAAATCGAGGGCCAAGTTTGATAAGTGTTTCCCTCGAGACGATTTGATGGTATCAGCAGCGCTATTGGATTTTGAGACCTTTAGACTAAAGGAAATTGATGATCATCTCCTTGAATCGTCTCAGAACTGACGAGATTTCCTCTTTGACATGATCAAAAAAAGTGTGACGGAAAATGAGCTCAAAGAATTCGTTGAAGAGATTGGTGATGGGAAAAATGTAGATGTTGCTGGTTCTAGTACCGCTAATGCACAAGAGACAGAAAATGAAAACTTGAGTGATGTGGAAATTGCGAGTGATACTGAGGCACCATCAGAACCAATTGTGAAAAGACTCTATTCATCTGATGGCACTGAGAAAATGTCAATTAAAAAAAATTACTGCAACAGATGAACGGTCAGGATGTTAATTCACTTGCAGAACAGGAAGACATCAACTTGACGATCCAGCGTCAGGTTGATCATTATTTCTCGTTGGCTGCTGAAGCCAACCGGATGGATTTATTTGAAAATGAAAACTAGACGTTAACCTTCTGGAAAAAATGCAAACATCAGATCCCGTGGGTGGCAGCTTATGCTCGTAAAGTTTTGGCTTTACCAGCCACGAGTGCACCAGCTGAAAGGCTTTTTAGCACGACAGGACTAATAGTCAGTGAAAAAAGATCAAAGCTGGCTCCAATTAGAGTTAACAAACTCACTTTTATCGATGACAACAATAAACTTGTTCAGAGATTAATCTCTAAATTAACCTTTTGAATTTAAACCTACAGTGTTACACTTGCATACAGTGTTTTTTTTTTGCTGCTGTTACTTATTTTTTGTATGTATTTGCTTAATAGAATGTGTTTGAAATTAAAACTTCAAAATTTATAAACACAAAAGCCTGAATAATTAAAAATAAGTAAATGAATAAAAACGGGATTTTATAGTAACGATGTGATGCTAAACATAAACACAATATAGGTTTCCCTGGGTCTAGCGGGTAAAAAGGATAATTCTACTTGGTCTTATTGACGGTGAACATAAAAAGTTTCCGCACGGCCCAACAAATTCCTGTTTTGTCATATTGTTCTTGTATGTTTTTAGCCAACCATTCAAAAATCCTTATTAAAATCAAGTTGAGGTTGAACGTGCTTGGTGAAGTGGAATTTTTATTATTATTTTTAATTAGACAAATCGCCGCCCGGAAGACAAAGGCGGCGCGGCGCAAAAAAATATTGGGTGCACGTGGCGGCGCGCCCCTCCCGATACTAAATCACACATTCGCCACCGTTAGGTTGGCATGGTACGGCGGCGGGGACTACTTCCAATCACTTTCGAATATTTAAAAGGGCATAAGCAACTCCATTTGTCAATTGAATGTGCCCTTTTCGAAGTTTCTACGACAACTTTTTAAATGCGAAGTGCCCTGGTCTAAAGGAAAAAAATAATACATTATGACAACAGTGTTCTTCTATTCCCTCAGCGCATAACTTAAAACCCTTGACCTGAGGGTTGTGGGGGAGTGTTCTCCTCACAAACATAATTTCTATCTATAAATCAACTCCGCCGAACAAAATGGCTATCTCAAAATTTTGCTTGGTTGTGGGTGGGGAACTGGTGGTCATGGAAGAGGTTTTAGGTACCTTCCTATCACTTTCGACTATTAAAAAGGTTACGAGACGTTCCAATCGATTGAGCTCTTGTTCAAGTTTCTACGTTAACTTCTTCGATACGTAGTGCCCTGGTATGGAAGAAAACGAACAAACAAAAAAATAATAATACATTGTGCCAACATCGTTCTTTACTTTTATCAGTTTTGCTCCTTTGTAAACTGGCTCATACACAGGGGCAGATACAGGATTAAGGTTTGGGTGGGACACCAACAATACTTGGCTTTCCCCATTGGTATTTTTCGCCCCTCAACCCCTGTGATTAGGGTAACTTTTGACCTTCTGGGGGTGCACTTGCCCCTAAAACAACCCCTGGATCCGCTTCTGTTCATAAACAGAAAAAAGCCTTCAGAAACCTTTGCTTGATTCATGGAGGACAACGTGCAAGGAGCAGGCATAAACACATGCTGTCTGTATTCCATAAATAAAATTTTGACACACTAATAGCTGTGACTCATGCTAATATTTATTATAGGAACCATGGAAACCGTATCAAAAGAAGATAGTGTTGTAGAAGAAGTCAAGGAAAAGCCAAAGAGAAAAAGAAGATCTACCTTTGCTGAAAAACGGAGGCTGAGTAGCTTTGGTGATCAACTTTCATCACCTCATTGTAAGATTTTTATTAGCCCGTCTAAGAATTATAAGTTAAATTTTTTTTTAATTAATGAATAAGCTTGTTGCTTTTAATTGATTTTTATTTAATGAGTTTTAATTAATCAATTAATTTAAATTATTTCAAAGTCAATTAATTTCTAATTAATTACTTAATTCATTATTTTTCAATTAATTAATTGAATCAGATAACTAAATTGAGAATCATCTTTGAGTTTAAGGATTCTGGTGATCGTCATGGATATTTATAAGGAAAAGAAGAAACTGGGCCTGGGAAAAATACGACCAAGTCAGGGACATCCATAATCAAGAAGTAAGGTCAAACTGTATTATTGAAAGTAGTAAATAAAGAAAAAAATCCTATGAAAAGCAATGGCAAATTTAAAACTTAAAACAGACAAATGATTTTTTCGTTGCTTCTTATGTTGAATTTCATTTATTTTCTTCGTTGTCAAACAGAATTTTAATTAGATGTACGTTTCTATGGCAGCATGAAGAGTATGCAGAAAGCTTTGGTTAGCTTCTCTGACAGAATGGTTGCCGGAGCACTTTGATTTTTTTTTTCTTTGCCATCGATTAAATGCTGTATTTATCAACCCCTCAAAGTTTTAGAAATTGTTCTTCTCAATAAAAATTTCTCTTAAAATAAAAAAAATAAAAATGATCCCATATTCCTTGAAAATGATGTCTGCATTGTTCTCAAAAACAGTTTTATTCTTTATTTCCTGACACTCAATCAATGCTGTTAGCTTTAAAATTCACCTAATGTTTAATTACTTTGCCACAAAGCATAAAACGTAACAGAATGAAAGATGCACGGTGGGGGGGGGGGCATCAAAAGGTTTTTCCTTCGGGAAGGGACGAGCTCAAAAAATGAAAAAGTAACATAGTTTAAAACATTAACAGAGTTTTGCATAAATGTGCCAGAACAGGTAAAAACTAAAAATTTGTACCATATTGTCTTGTATAGCACAAAATACTATAGATGCAGGATCAAGCCTTTTGGGGAAAAATATTTTTTCTTTTTTTTTGGGGGGGGGGGGTATAGGATTTTTTTTCTGTAAGGGGGTATAAAACATAAAAAACTGTATTCTTAGGCCGCCATATTTTTTTTTGATCGGAGGCCTTCAAATTGCTCTTACAGGAGAATAATCCTTTCTCCTGTGGACAGGTATATAAAAAGTTGCATATATCCATATTCAATTATGGCAATGGATATTCAAATTAATTCATTTAGCATGGTCACCTAGTTATGAATGCCAGGTGTTTTTATTTTTGTCGTTAATGAAAGATTCTATTTATAAGGAGTGTCAAGGGATAACAGGAAGCATTTCTTGAGAACGTCTCAAACCATGATAAAGCTGTAGGGATTTATCTGGAATTATGATATCATTACACTCAAAATTATTGTTTTTTAAAAGTTTGTGGGAAAATTTTGTTTTGTAATATTTATTTTTACTAGAAACTTCAGTAGACTTGTGTCTTTAAAAAATCACTCATTCTTTTCTTCTTGTTTGGACTATTATGTGACATCTTCTTCTTCTTATTGGATATCACACTATTACGGGACATCTTCTTCTTGTTGGGTATCACAATATTATGGGTCTTCTTCTTTTTCTTCTTGGATATATAACTATTACTTGACATCTTCTTATTCGTTTTTTATATCACACTATTACGGGACTTCTTCCTCTTGTTGGATATCACTACGGGACTTCTTCTACTTGCTGTTGGATCTTCTTCTTTCTTCTTCTATTTAACAGCAGGCGGGCTTTTCAGTAACACTATTTAGCCCTTTTCCTTTTGCTTCACTCTGTGGGCTACAGAGCTACTGGCTTGATTGCCTCATATTTATTAGATATATTCAGATATCTTTCAGCAGATCTTTCGACTCTAGGAGTTCAAATATAAGATGATAGATGTCGATTTCTATACTCTGTGTGCAGGTATAGTTGGCTAGGCTCTTGGCTGATAGTGGGATTTTGTGGTGTTTGAAGTATTTTAACAGTTTAGAAAGCAAGGTATGTTGTGCAGACGTCAGCATATTACATTCAAATAGGCAATGGTCAATTGTTTCATTATTCATATTACAATGCCTGCAAAGAGGGGACAGGGGAATTGAACCACTTGAATTAGAAAGCTTATATGAGAAGGCAAGGAAATTTAGTCCATTTGTTCCAGAACGAATTCTATGATAAATTTTAGAAAGATACTTATTGGGAAAGGGGGAAAGGATAGGATTAATCTTATTAAAATTAATATCTGATAGCCTCCATCGGTAAATATCTCTAATTGGGATTGGTCTCCCACTTGGCTGGTCAATATTTATAGCATTTTTTGCTATTTCATCAACCTGATGATTACCACTTATGCCAGAGTGGCTAGGAATGTACTGAAAGTAAGTTTTTATGCCACTTGAAGCAAGATTATCAATAATACTGAGACAATGATAAGTGTCAATGTCCAACTTATATTGAGGAGCTGAGGCCAGCAACTCAAGGCTTGATAAAGAGTCGGAATAAATGATAATATTATTCGATTTTTCAATCAAAGATTGGTTTTGCTTAAGGTGTTCTAATGCCATGATTATGGCATTTAACTCAGCAGACATTATAGATAAATAATTAAATAATCTCTCGCCCATTGCAATTGTCAGGTGAGGAAGGAAAACACCACTTGCAACCTTCTCATTCATTTTTGACCCATCAACAAATATTTGGAAGTGATTTTTATAGGTAATTGTATTAAGTTCTGCAAATTTTTTCTGGACAAAAGCAATGGGGGTTAAATCTATATTCCATTTTGAAAATTCAGTATTTATTATGGGAAATGACCAATTCCATGGAGGGGATCGGGGGAAAGTAGGTGCAATAGACTTTGCTGGTACAGGGAACTTCTTTTGAATATTGGCATACTCATCTGCAATACTTCTATACATGGCTGGATTTCTAAACCAATTATGTAATGTGTGTGAGCTATTTGATTCAATTTTTGTAAGATGTTTTGTCAAGAGAAAGCTACGTCTCTCCCTTATTGTTGTTAATCCACTCTCCATAAGCAGAAACTTGGTGCTTGTGGGTTTCCTAAGACCAAATATGAGACGTATTATATCATTTTGTGTTGTTTCAATTTTTTGCATCTGGGTCTTTGCACATGCACCATAGACAATGAGCCCATAGTCAATATGGGGTCTTATATGTGATTTATAAAACTGGAGTAAGGTTTTCTCCTTACAACCCCAAGGTGTGGAAAGAAGTCTTTTTAGTATATTTGCTTTTCTATAACATTTTTTTATTGTGTTTGAAATGTGGAGGTGGAAATTTAGTTTTTGGTCAAGCATGAGACCTAGGTAATTGATATTATTATCTTCTGGAATAGTTGTTTTATTTAGAGTTAGTTTTGCATTAACATGGTTTCGCTTCCTGTGAAATTGGATTATTTTTGACTTGGTGGGTGCAATGGGTAAATCTGAATGTTGAGAGAATTTTTCAAACTGGAAAAGTGACTTTTGCAGATTTGACTGTGCTATCTGAAAGGTGTTGCCAGATGACCATAGCACCAGATCATCAGCATATTGTAGATTCGTGTGGGGTAGGTTCATGTCCCAGAGATATAGGGCAAATAGGAGGCAACTGAGGACTGCTCCCTGAGGTAGGCCTGTGGATATTGTCTTTTGGGGTGAAGAGGCTGAACCAACACAAACAATGAAACTTCGCACTTCTATGAAGGATTTAATAAAGGATACTAGCTTGGGAGGTACTCCAAGGTTTGCAAGTTTATTTAAAAGGATTTGGTGGTTCACATTGTCATATGCTCCTTCAAAATCAAGGAAAGCTGCCACTAGGATATTATTTTTTGAGAAAGATTCATTCATTGCATTTGTTAGCAAAATGAAAGCATCTGTTGAGGAGTGGTATTTCCTGAATCCAGTTTGAGTGTGTGGGATCATGTTATTTTTCTCAACAAACCAGAGGAGTCTGTGATAAATCATTTTCTCCATTATTTTCCCCATCACAGGTGTAATCATTATGGGCCTATAAGACTCAGGGTTATCTTTTGGTTTATTTTTCTTTAGGATTGGTAGGAGGGACGAACATTTCCATATATTGGGGAACCTAGAGGATGCCCAAGCGTGATTATAACAATTTAGCAGTTCTTGTTTATATGAAGGTGTGAGATTCTTTATCCATGTAGGGTGTATATTGTCATAGCTGCTGCTAGTTTTGGACCTAATATGATGTATTGCATTATTCAATTCCTGGATTGAAAATGGATTAGTTATGTACTCGGATCCTGGGCGTGGTTGGTAACTAGGGTTCATAGGAATTGTGGACAGATTGCTTTGATTGTTTGATGTTAGCTTATTAACAAAAAGAGTTGCAAATAGGTTAGCCTTTTCAATATTATTGTCATAATGGGTATTATTATGTATAAGCTCATACAGGAGTGGGTTGGGAGAAGTCTTTTTCCCACATATGTGGCTTATGACTTTATGTATAATTGGCTCATGCGTTTCTCTGGAGAGATTATTTGCAAAATTATTCCAGTATTTATATTTAGCATCTATTATAGTCCTTTTTAGATTAGATTCTGCTTGCAATTTTTTTAAATATTTCTTAGGTGTTGGTTTTTTTATGAATTCTGTCATAGCTGACTTTTTTATATTCAATTTATTTATTAACTCATTTGTCAACAATGCTTTAGTAATTTGTTTAGGGAATGTTTTCTTAGGTGTTGTCCTGGGGATAGCATGATTAGCTGTATTTATTAGTAAAGATGTCAAGGCTTCAGCATGTGTGTCAACTGTTGTGTTAGAAATGCATGAACTTTGGGTGAAACTTGTAATTTCATCATTTAGCTTATTTTGGAAAATAGACCAATTTGCTTTAGTGTTGATATATTTGGAAGTATGAGAAGAAGTTTCAGCAGGTTCATTTAGGGAGCAAACTATAGCAAAGTGGTCTGTACACAGACTATCAATTTTATTTATGTAAATTTTGTTCAAAAAATTCAAAGATCAAATTCCGGTAAAAATCGCTCCACTCCCATTTGCTTTTTTTACTATGTAAGATAGTTAGATAATTTAGTAAGGAGAGTTTGGGGTAAAGGTAAAGGATAAAGATCCTCTAGGGCCGTGATTCCCAACATGGGGCACATGCCCCACTTATGGAGCATGGCAATATTTTGGTGGGTCATTGGCAGAACCTGCACCCTTTGGCTGACTACTTTAGAGCCACAACTAAAAAAAAAAAAAATTTTCATGCAGATTATATCAGATTTGTATGCATTTAAAGAGCAAATATACATGATAATATTGAAATAACGTCATGCATTGTATGAAAAGTGTTTTGTACAGACAATATTTTCCTTAGCAAAAAAATATGCCCCGCGGACGATTCCCCCCCCCCGCCCTCCCCCCAAAAAAACAAGTTAAAGGACTTTTAAACTTCTTTCAGGTGAATACACCTATAATTTTGAATATCAAAATTTAAATACCATGAGGGGAGGGGGTATCAGGATTTTATAAATGCCTAGGTGGGGCATGGCCCAAAATCGGTTGGAAACCACCGCTCTAGATTCATTGATGGCCCATAGGATGTCAGTTGCTGGGTATTCTCCAGGGAAAGGTAGCAAATCTGTCGCCCAGCCTTGTGGCAGCTGGAATCTAAACCCGGGCCCCGTATTGCCAAGCAGAGCATAATTCCACGGAGCTGCCGCAGGGTTAGGGATGGTTTTAAAGGAATCGAAAAATAATAATGTACATGTGCTATTTGTATGCTAAAGGAGTTAGGGAAATATGATTGTAATTAAGTTAGAGATAAAATGCTAGAAATTTATAATGAAGATTTTTTATTAAGGAAGTACCAAGTGGTTTTAGGAAAACTTAATTCCCTTAATATGGAAAGGTATTGCGGTATTTGCTCGATTTATGTTGGGAACAAAGTGGTGGGCAGGAATAGTAGATCAATTTTTATTATTGAAGTTTAATAATGAGTTCAAATAAATGAATAGTGCTTTTTTAGGAAAGGTAGGGGATTTTTTGACAATTTTCAAAAAACATTTGAATTAGTAGACGCCTTTTGCCCGAGTTTTGTAGATATACGAGCAGGCATTCTATTCAGCTACTAGAAAAGTTTGACTGAAGATCCTATTATTGTGTGCTATACCGTAGAGGAATGTTAAATTGGTATGTGCTATGCCAGAGAATAATATTACTGGGGTTAAGGTTGGGGACAAGGTTAGTAATTCGGTCAGTGTGGAATCAGGATTATGTAACCCTGATCATATTATGGGAGAAAGTAATCTTAAGTTGTAAGGTAAAAATTTTCTATGCGCTAAGAGTACGCAGATGCTTGCTGGTGTCCTGAAATGAATGAATAAACATGTATGCTGTACTAGCCTATAGCTATCGGGCAGCAGGTGTAAAAAAAGGAAAGAAAAAGGTAGCCTAACTCTTCCGTGAGGACTGGAGAATACCCGCTTGCCTTCAGGCTTCAGGTTTAAAAAAGAAGTATCGGAAATACACTGCTGCTTCAGGTTAGGGTGTTGTCTATTTGGAGGCGCTACTTTGATTTGCTAGAAGTTACCGATTCTACCAGTTATGTAAAGTAAGAGGTTTTATGGCTCTCAAGAATTACCCCTTGGAAGGCTGCAAGTACTATGGGACTACGACAGGAGACAGACTGTCACGTATGGAGGGGGACGCCCCCCCCCCCAAAGGTTTTTGGCACTCGGGAAAAAAAATAAAGCGGTAAAATCGTGGCGCTTCGCGCCACGATTTCTTAGACGCCGCTGAAATTGGGTGTTGTGTTTAATAAATACCACGAGAAAACTGACAAGTCACCAACAGACATTTTGAACTTGGTCGGTAAACGCAGCAGTCATACCGACTCCTTCTGTAAGGTTAAAGATGGTGCCACAATTTTTGATTTGATTAAATAAGGAACATTAAAATAGTGACCTGACATGTATTAAAACCTAAATCTCGGTTTGTAAATGCAGTGATTTTACTAACTTGTGCAGTGATTTTACATATTGTAATCGAAATGGACATTATGCTAATTATTGACAAAAAATAGTCGGTAAAAATGACCAGCCAGTCGGTAAAATCTCTAGCTCTCCCCCCACCAAACATTTTGGATAGTAACGACACTGACACGAGTAACATAGTAAACACTCCTTACGGAAAAGAAGTAGATATTTCGGCTGAAATATTAAACACAGTTATGAAACTTCTTTCGCAGTCGGATTGCGGAAAGTGTTTGAATTGGGAAAGCATCTACTATATTTAGCAACATAAACTTAGATAACATTTTTCAAACATTGTTTTTTGTTTCTTTTGGCTACAGCGATTGCTGCGAAAATTCCTGAGGATATATCACCCCATCGAGTTCAAGCACTGGTCTACTCGATGTGTCTTCAAGATGCTGTCAAAGAGCTGGAGTTAGACCATGAGGTAAGCTGCTGCTTTCATGCTGTAATTTACTATTAGTAAATTGCATCATCTAGTCTTAAGTTTTTTTTGGCATTTTTTACTTTTTGTTATCTCTTTTAAACTAGTTGTTTTAGTCAATGATGGTTTGTAAATGTTTGCTAATGTTAGTAAATGAGTACTGAGTAGTTCTAGCCGAGTTGTTGGAGCGATGGAATTGAAATCTTGTGTTTGTGAGGGCAGGGGTTCGAGTCCGAGTCCTGGCGCTGCTGATTATTTGGTTTGGAACGGGGCCAGTGGTGTGACTCTGTAAGCTCAGCCATAGTCGACCTAGCTCCAAAGGGGTACCTGGAGAAATATGGGGAAAAACACGGGAAGTATCCGAGGATTTCAGTCATGGTTCATAGTCCATTGTGTAAAGACCTCTTTTTGGATTTAAACTCGTTTTTAACTGACAGAGGATTATAGTCTCTTCCCTACCTACAGCTAATATATTGATGAGAATTGATTTAGTATACCAAAGGATTAAAAGTTGAATAAGCGGATTATTTTAGTTTTGCTACTTGATTGAGAATTCCCTTGGGAACTGGATATTATTACTGATAGCCCGTACCAGGCGGATCTACCTTTCTTTCAATACATATTATTAGCTTTTGTGAATTAGCAGGAAGACATTTTAAGCGGTTATAAATGGCTAATAATGGCTCTGTAGGAAGTATCAGTGCCTTACCTAGCCTAGCCAGTTGGGTTTCTGGTTGAAGATTTTAATTGTTGAATTACACTCTAACTCCCGTTATTATCTATGAATAAACTTCGAATATCTTGAAAATCTTTGAAGATTTTTAGTTGAAGGTTGAAGAAGTTTTTAGTTGAAGATTTTATTTGTTGAATTACACTCTAACTCACGTTAGTATCTATGAATAAACTTTGAATATCTTGAAAAACTTTGAAGATTTTTGGTTGAAGGTTGAAGAAGTTTTTAGTTGTTTAATTACACTCTGAGTCCCGTTAGTATCTTTGAATAACTTGAAAAACTTTGAAGATTTTCGGTTGAAGGTTGAAGAAGTTTTTAGTTGAAGATTTTAGTTGTTGAATTACAATCTAAGTCCCGTTATCATCTTTGAATAAACTTTGAATATTTTGAAAAACTGAATACCAATCTCAATATGAAGTTGTTCTGCCCGAATGCAAAGAAAGAGCCCACACAGGTACAGTTCAATGTAGCAAATGCAATCAGTGGCTCCACCCCAACTGTGCTGATATTGCACTACAACAAAGTTAGAAAAAGCTACTTGGCGTTTTTTGAACTGTTGCACCTATTACACCAGCTCTCCTCAAGCTCCCTCACCAGTTATCCCAGTTGAGACAAGTCCTAGAAAGCCCTTAACACCAGACGTCACTCACGAAATTTCAATTCTTACTCTTTCCCCATTCTTAGTGAAATCCACCGAACGCAGGGATCCTAAGAAATTAGAGTCATCTCACTTATTCGAAATTAAGCAGCAAGAGAAAATTAGTAAACTTTGCTCACCAATCAGGCTTTATTTCCCTATAAGTGAGGCTTACTTGCTGAATAAAACTTGCACACCTAAAGCAGCTCCTATTTCCCGCTTTATGCTACCGACGAATGTTTGCGACCCAAACTGAAGCACCGAATAAAATACCCCCCTTTACCGAACCATACTCGTGCAAAAACTACTCTAGTTATGTTTATGAACTTGATCAGATTAATGACCAATTAACCCGGCGGAATGCTGAAATTCAGCTTCTGACTGAAAAGCTAAAAAGCATTGGCGAACATACCAATAAAGTGATATCTGATCTTAAGCTAAAAATCTTTGGTAAAGACGACGAAATTGCGTGGCTGAAACACGAACGTTAGAGAATGAACAATCTAAAACTCCCATCTCCCGGGCCAGCAAAGCCGCCGTCAATTAAAGGTTCTACCACAGATATCGCCCCTGAACCTACACCAATATTTGAACATTGTATTACAAATGTCAAAAATAGATCTGATGCGAGCAAGTTTGTCCGACTGCCAAACGGTAATGACCCTTTTTCCAAAACAAGCAAATGTGTTAACATGATTTTGACAGGGAAGTGCAAACTAGGACAAAATGTAATTTTGGACATGCATATAACTCGAGCAAGTTTCTTCGTGCAGTAAGTGCCGAACTTGTAGATAAAATTCCAGCAAATAATGACGAGAACGCCGCAGTGATTACCGAGCTTTTTGATAAATCATCAGCAGATGATAACGTGTTAATTACGTTTGAGAAAATTGCCAAAGATAAAAAGAAAGAAAACGTGAGAAACAGCGGAACAAAATATGTGATATATAGATATTTTAATCGCGAGGTTTACAAGTTTCGTGAACAGTACAAGTTTTTACATATTTTATGTCATGATTTTATTTCGGGTACTTGTAGGACAAACAAGTGCAGTTTTGATCATGTTGATTTGTGTTCTTTTTTATCATGTTTTGACAAATCGTGTAATTTCGCTCATGTATCGGTTATGGTAGAGGATAGGCTTACGATTCAACCTTTTTTAGGGTGACGCAGAAGGCCCCCCCGTCCCCCACTCCTCCTCCCTCCGGGCCGGTACCTTTCACCGTCAGGCGCCGCCCCCGCCCCGGTCCCAGCCCCGCGGGTTTCAGTCTCTTCCCTTTGCTCCGCCCCTGGATTCCCCGTTTTACCCCCCCCCCATCGGGAAGGAAAGGTTCTCAGCTCACCCCTCATCAATCATTAATAAACTGCTGTTTAGAGTAGGCTCGGTGCTTAGCTTGCACTATTGGATCTTGTGGTCATAATCTGGGAGACCCACTTCACTCTTCTTCTCTTCTAATTTTCTCAACTTGCCACAACCTGGCCTCACGAAGAGGACAAAGATTAAAGTTCCTGAATTTTATACCCGTCATCTGAATTTTCACTACCAAAGTCTTTCTACGCGAAAGCTGAAAGTCTCAACCCAGATAAGTTAGTTGAAATAAAAACCCTAGCACGCATCCTTAAGTCAACTGTACTGGTGGTAACAGAAGTCCACCGCCAAAACATCGATCTTCTCAGTATCAATGGTTTTAATAAATATTTTAAGCTTAGACCAGATGATCATCCCTTGGGAAAAAGAGGCGGTAGTATTGGAATCTATATCCATGGAAAGTTAGCTACAAGTGTAATCGATGCTCCGTGGCTTGAATCCCATGACGAAATAATGTGGCTAAGAATCCAACCTAAAACACTTCCAAGGAGAATCAATGGTTTGACTGTGTGTGCCTTTTATTACTCGCCTGGTCAGCCCTAAGAACAGAAGGAAAGGTCTTTTGAAAAGCTCCACCTGAGTGCCGACTACGTTTCAGGTAAGTGGCCCAGATTTGCGATGTTTGTTTTCGTTGATGGTAATTAGCTGAAACTGGAAAATTCTTACAGGGCGTTTGACTTAAGTACTACTGTAAATTTTCCAACTACAAAAGGAGGAACATCATTTGACATAATCGCTACAAAAATGACCAAATATTACAATATTACATGGATAACTCGAAAAAGTTGGATTGATGGTTGGAATGCAAGCACTGCTGATTCAAAAGTAGAAATTCTTCAAAATACTCTACTAGAAAAAATTTGTAGTTACTTCCCCGAGAGAAAAATCAAGTCCTTATCCGCCGACCGTGTGTACATTTTGAAGGATGTTAAAAAGCTGATTGCTGAGAAACGAAGATTGTTCAAAGAAGGGAAATGTCAACAGGCTATTCTTTTGAAGAACAAAACTCGCAAAATGGCACGCCAGGCGGCAAAAGACTGCTATCAAGGTAAAGTAAATGATTTGTTCCAGTCCAAAACCCAACAGTGGTATAAAGAAGTTAAAAAAAAACTCGGAAAAGAAATAAGGAAAAGAAAAGAAATTAAAAAAGGAAAAGAAATTAAGTTTGTCGATTTCAACTTGGATGATACAGATACCGAATTGGCCAACCAACTTAACGCCCACCTGGCTAGTATTGTGCAAACCCTACCTCCCTTGCGCCCAGATGAGATACCACAGCCACTTCCAGACTATTAGGACTTCCCAACAATAACAGTCGGAATGGTGACCAAAAACTTTAGAATGCTAAAACGAACAAGCGTCACGCCAATTGATATCCGAATCCAAATCATAAAAGCATTCCCAGATAAACTGTAGTCAACCACTCTCAAGTTTATTCAACCACATCTCCATTTTTGGCAACTTCCCGTCTTTATGGAAGAAAGGATATTGACACCGATACCTAAAAAAGACGCACCTAATGGCTTCACTGGAGTTCGGCCGATCACACTTACACCGGTATTTAGCAAAGTCTACGACCAATTCCTCTTCCTGGCTAAAGGAAAAAATCATCAGCATGGTAGATCCAAAGCAATTTGGTAGTATTCCCAAGACCTCAACAGCTCACTATTTGGTAAGCCTCCTGAACAAAATCCTCAAGAACCTACACAGCCCCAGCAAATGGATAAACCTCATAGCATTAGATCTGAAAAAAGCTTTCTTCCTGATCAGCCACGGTAAATTCATCAAAAAGTTACTTACAAGGTATGGTATCACCCCTGCCTTAGTTCGAATCATTGTCAGCTTTCTTTCGGATCGAAAGCAAAGCACTAAATATAAGAGCGCGTACTCAACCGAGGTTCAAATTTACTGCGGAGTGCCACAAGGAACAATCCTAGGTCCTCTTTTGTTTCTTGTCATGGTCAACGAGCTGGAGGAGTCCTATCCATAAAGTTAGAAGTGCGTCGATGATCTGTCATTAACTGAAATTTGCCACAAGGACTCCCAAGCAACGCGTATGGTATCATCGATGGCATTAAGAACCAGGCTGCCAGTAATGACATGGTGGTGAGTATGGACAAATCCGTTGTCCTTCCAATTTCTTTTCTTAAGGGTCGTGCGAACCTATAATCCGCCCCTACAACAACAGCAGATGGTCACCGTAATTAAGCTGCTAGTCGTCCATATTTCATCAGATATGAAGTAGGACAAAGAAGTAGGAAGCAGAGTCAAACGTTAAAATATGTGTATCTCTGCTATAAGATGCTATTTCGTTATGGTGTTCCTGTCGAGCATCTTCTGAGGTTCTATCTTTCTTTCATTAGATCTATCTTAGAATATTGTTCTCAAGTATGGCATTTCTCCCTTACTCATGACCAGTCGGAGACATTGGAGCGAGTTCAGTACTGTGCCCTGCTTGCGGCGTATAAATCTCCTACCCTATATAAAGCTCCTCCAAGAATTTAAACTTGTTCTCCTTGAAAAAAGAATGTAACGACTTAGTCTCAAGTTGGAAAAGGGTATCTTGAAAAATCCCAACCTCCGTGATATACTTCCTCTGGATTTTACCCCTATTTTGTATATGTAGACTTTTTGAATTATTTACTATTGTCTTGACGAAAAAAACCAAGAATCGACCCGACCGTGTAAGCGTTTTGAAATAAAGGAGATTTTGATTTGATTTGTCCCCAACCACGCATAGCACTCCCAGCCGAAGGTAAAGAATCAGAAGAGTGGTAACTGCGCTACGCGGATTGGTGTCGTTATGCGAAAAAAAAACGTTTAAAAGTTTGTAAACTATTTATTGCAGTTGAACTTACGAATAAATAAATTTGTTGTTTTTATTTAAATACAACCAATAAAAGATCTAAAGCGAAACTGGCCAGTCATGACAAAACAAATACAGAAAATCTCAAAATGAAGAACAGAACCAAGGGGTCTACGACCAGTAAAAGGAAAAGACAAACTGAACGACAGATATTTCGCCTGTATAAGACTAGGCGTCTTCAGTGCTAAATATAGAAGAAAATAATTACTCTTTTAATTAGTTAGTAATTAAATTGCTCCTTTTGAGTTTCTTGCTATTTTATTACCCACACAAAACGTTAAATATAGAATAGCCAAGGCTCAGGGTGTCTTTTCGCAGCTAAAAAAAGTCTGGAAGAATAGGAAGATAAGTCTGCAAACCAAGTTTAGAATATTAGAAGCTACAGTAATGACAGTGGACAAATATGGCTCTGAAGCATGTACGCTCTGAAAAGCGGATGAAGATTTGCTAGATGTTTTCCAGAGAAATTGCTTGAGGGTTGTTCTGAGTACCCGGTTAACTGAACTTATTTGAAACAATAGACTATGTAAAAACTGTAGTTGAATACCACTGTCGAGGCCTATATTGAAAAAAAGGATGAGGTGGCTAGGGCACGTTGTGCGAATGAAGGATGACAGATTGCCGAAGATTGTTCTTTTCGGCCAACCATCTAGGGCTAAACGGAAAGCAGGTCGTCCCCTTCTGGGGTGGGAGGAAATCATAAAGAAAGATTTAAAGGAACTGGGAACTTCGTGGGTGGGTGTAAAAAGGGAGGACTTTGAATAGATTGGGGGGGGGGGGGAGGAGGAGCAGGCGTAGCTGTGTTGGCCTCAGGCGGCTTGGTGCTGCGGTGAGTTGTTAGTAGTAGTAGTAGTAAAACTTATCATCATCAGATATTTTGATTTATAAAAACAAATAATTTATATGACAAAATAGATAAAAATGAACAATCTATTAGGGCTAGGCATAAGGGGTATATGGCCACAAAAGACAACCAGTCAATTAAAAACATGTTTAAAAACCACATTTCCAAGCAGGTTGTGTTGTAATGCTATACCCAATTTGGCTCATCATCATTCAGGGATTATTAAGGTATAATCCTTAATGATTAAATTTTAATCGTTGAAAATTTATTTAATGATTTCCGAGCTTGTGAACTACGAATTTTGGGTTTAATATTACGAAATAGAAATGCCAAAATTGACCCGCGATTATTGACCCGCGCAAATTTTCCCTCTATTATTTAGTACTGGTGCTGCCCAAGTTCTGTACTTGTTCCCTCGTTTTCTCCTTTTTTAACTGTTCTTTTTAAAAGTTTTTATATTTATTTATTTTTTTATTGAGTTTTACCAGTTTTTATCTTTTTAACTTGCTCTGACATTTCCTGCTTTAATTATTGAGTAATGAGTGGTTTTTCATTCTGATAATATTTTTGTCTTGACATTCTTTGCCAGTGTTTTAGTTTAATGTTATTATAAGATTTTTTGTTTTTCATGTTTTTATTCATTGACTTCGAAGTTTTAATTCGGGGCATGTGGTAATAATTTATTGTAATAAGTATATCTCTTATCTGACATATACTAAGTACATAATTTACAAACAGTTTTTATTTTTAGAAAAATTGGTATGTAAGGACTCTGGGGTTGTTGATAACAAATCTGAGGTTTTTATTACAATATAGAAGTGTAACTGGTTTGAATCAAAACACTTCAAGTGCATGTTGCTTCAAGTATATTTAACAATCAGAGTATTGGTATTCTCAATCAAAACACACTAAATACATGTTTATCACAGAGTATATCTAACAGTCAGAGTATAGCTGTTCTGAATCAAAACACACTTTGAACACGTCTGTCCTGGAGTGTATTTAACAATTAGGTTAGTGTGACTTGTTAATCCTACAGTAATCTGTTTGCTGCAAAACTATTTTTAATGGGTACATGTTCTATATTGACAAACTGCAAATCTTCAAATGGAATGGCTATACTATTACAAGTAGTAGCCTACTTGAAGTTCACGACTTTGGCAAATGTTTTGGCAAATGCTTTGCCAAAGGTTATCTGCAATACTAACTGTTTTTGTGCAATACTAAATGTTTTGGCAAATGCTTTGCCAAAGGTTATCTGCAGTACTAACTGTTTTTCGAATCGATATGTAATTTACTTAGTTTTTAGCTAGAAATTCGTTCTTAAATAGTACGTTTTTTATCGTTTAATCTTGATTTTTTATTCGGTTTTTCTTTTTCTTTTTTAGGGAGAATTTAGTAGTAACGAAGTGAAATCTGTATGGGAAAAATTGAGATCGTCGCTCGTATCAGAAAATGACAAGATTTTGAAAATGTTAGAACAGGCGGCGTTGAACCAGTAGGTTTTTTTTTATTATTATTATTATTATTATTATTATTATCAAAAACCTAAATTTGGGAACTCTCAAATTCTGTTTATTGCTTCCGATATGAAAAAATTCGAGTAGAGGATAGACATAAACTAGGGGATGTATGATTACCCACCCTTTTTTAGGTTTGACCATGGTTTTTTAGGTTTTTTTTAGGTTTTACCACGGTTTTTAGGACCCATTGTATTTTTAAAAGGTTCTACTATACAGGTATGTATAAATCTGCTTGTCTTGGGCTTAAATGCAATGTATTTGAAGTATAAAACCCCTTCTCTGTGCGCTAATGGCTAAGTATATTTAGTTGAAACTTCTAGGGAATGTTTAGGGGGTGGTTAGCTAATTCAATTGACACTATATGTATCCAGTTTGTCGGAAGGGCGCATTTGACATATCTTAGGAACAGATGAGGTTATAAAGTGGAAACTTTCTGGGAATGTTGAGGGGGTATAGAACTAAAAGAAAACACTCTGCATCCCTTTTGTCAAAACGGCACATCTGCATCCCTGTTGTCAAAACGGCACATCTGCAATATCCCAGAAACAGCTGAAAGTTTTAAGTTAATGATTTCAGGGAATATTAAGGGGTGTTTAGAGGTAAACCAAAGGACACTATTTTTATCTAGGCTGTGAAAATTTTAATAATGCCCACCGTTAACTAACCAAATTTTACATGTATGGTCTTTGGAGTGCGCGAAAAATTTTTTTCTTTATTTTTTAAGTTATGGTTCTGGAGTGTTCTCTTATATCTTTTGGTCCAAAATGAAACCAAGTGATGTGTGAATACTTCAGGTTTAAGGGAGTGGGGGCTCAAACTTTCAATTTTTACTTGAATAAAACTATTTTTTATATTTTGGCTTTTTCATTTCTTTAAATGGGGAAAAGGAATTCTTTTATTAAAATATTTTACTATTTAATTACTAATAAAAATATATTTTTCTTTGTAGAGATTGTACTTGCCACTTAAAAACTTTACATCAGAAAAATTACGCAAATTGTGTTTAACAATTATTTCTAACTCCATTGTTAATAAAAGTTAGAATCGGAATAAAAATCTGATATCTTTAGCGATATAAATCAACTATTGCTTCTTAATTGTTTAGTAATTCAGATAACATTTATTATAACTTAATACTTATAATTACTGCATCTTTAATTGTTTCTGCAATTACAATTATTGTTACTTTAATAATGATTAAATTCGTATAAGGGTAAATTAATAACAGTAATAAATAAAGTGATAACAAAATGATAACTATTAGCATAATTAGGACTGTAATATCATTTAATAATTATTAATTTATTATTAAGCAATTAATATATAAACTAAAATTAGTTAGATTCACCTACTAAAATATACACCTACTAAGAGGCCTCTTCACTGACAAACCAGATTCTTGGAACAGTCCTCACGTTCAAAAAGCTTATTGCAATTAATTAATTAATTTCTGTAATATTTGGCGTTAAATAGGCAATTTCAATTATTGAATTGTGTCCAGTAGCCTTATTGAAACCTATCAAATTAAATATATATTTATTGTGTATTATAGCTCAATTAACTGCAATGGGTTCTTTTCTAGATAGAATATTTTTGGTGTATATATCTATAAGGATAAATTTAGAATATTCACGTGAGAACCCTTCTTAAAAGGTGCTGTGGATCTGCAAGATTTTTAATTCTAATCAGCAGCGTTCCTAGGACGGTTCTGAGTCTTTTCTTTTCATTTAAAATATAGGTTTTGGTACAGTAAGAACAACACAGGCGTATAGATAGGGAAAGATAGACCCCTAGAATTTGACAATTTCTTCCAATTTTTAAATTACTTTCATAAAAAAAATTTTTGTATGCAAATTTGTTAAATGACGTTCATTACCGTATAATAGGTGCGCTTATTCAATATATACAATAATTGCAATTAAATATAATAAGCTACATTGAACACAAGGTCAGTTTAGGAGACCATTTATAATGACTACGCGTTCTCGTTCGTTAAATACGCGTTCTGGTTTACAATTATTAAATTGCATTGAATAGCGTTTATTGAAACCTATAAAATTAATTATTTGCTTTTGCTTATTAATTATTTGCTTATTATTACAATTACCTATAATTTGATCTTTTCTAGATAGAGAATTCTTAGTGTATTTATCTATCAGGATGAATTATAAATCGTCCTAGTGGAACTTTTCTTAAAAGGTATTATGGAGCTTCAAGATTTATAACTCTAATGATTTCTTTCATTTAAATATAAATGTTTAGCAGTTGGCACAGTAGGGACAGCATAGACATATAGAGAGGGAAAGGTAGGTCCCTAGACTTGGCCATTTCCAACAATTTTAAAAATAATCGTGTAAAATAAGTTATGCTGTCAAACGGCGCTCAATAGAGCATATTAATAATAAGTAATTGTAATTAACTACAATATAACGAATAAAGATCGAAAATTGCGTTTTTTAAGGCAAAATAAAATAGTGAAAAAAAAAACACAAAAGAATACTTCGAGAGTCTTTTTTGGAATTTTCCTTAAATATATTTTTCTGTTCGCGCTGAAGAAGAGAGGCGTTTGTCCTCTCGAAATATTTGATTTTTGTGTTTTTTCAGTATTTTCGTTTGACCTTACGAAACCACATTTTTCATTGTTGCTTCTTTATATTATGACAGGTCAATGTGGATTAAGAAATTGTCTTCTTAATTAATTACAATAAGCCATATTGAAACGGGGGGGGGGGGGTTATTAGAATAAAAAGTTGAAAAAAAGAATTATATAAAAATTTATTTTAATCTTTCAAAATAAATAAAACCAAAAATGGATAAACCCATGGTCCAAACCCAACAAGCAGCCAAAACCGACAATTGTGCTTTCTAGAGAGATAGAATTCACATTATCGATTATAAATTCACAATCCCGATTTTGAGGAGACCGCTATTATCAAGATGTAGATTGTCAGTGTAACCGCATAATCTAGAATCCAGACCATTGATTAAAAATCCAGCCAAATATTAACAAAAGGCAAGAAGAATTAAAGGCCAAAGATTAAAGTTATTTTTCACTGTGAAATTCTCTATGCCAAAATCAATGCAAGAAAACTTCTTTACTTAACCAACAGAATTCAAAATTTGTTTACCCTATTGTGGGAGCAGCACACTTTTGTCCTAGTTTTTTCTAGTTGCTGTCAATTTTTGTTTATTGCGAGAAAGTGGTAAGGTTCTGATCCTTATGTTTTTATGGAAAGGGTGAAACTAAGACTGGATTGATACATTACGCTTTGAAAAGCTGCTAATAATTCTTGCCTTGTGCCAAAAAGAACTATTTCGCTTATCCTTTAACCAGAGCCCACAGTGCTCGAGGTGAAGTGGAGTCTTATCATCTTCTTCCACAGCATAAATATTATAAAGTACGTAAAATGCCTATACTTTCCATCAAAGATTTTGGGACAAAAAAGTCGCAACCCTTTTGTCATCATCCCGCCCCCCCCCCCCAAAAAAAAAATTTCTGACTCGTAAAAACGTAACAAATTTGTATTTAAACAAATCTTTTATGCTTTTTTTGAGTGTGTTTTTGTGTAACCCCCCCCCCCCCCCGAAAGAATTCTTGTGTAAAACGTCCCCCGAAAAAAAATACTTGGATGCGGCCCTGATGATTATAACCTAGTTTAAATAGCATGTGTAAACATTAATTTGCTCCCAAGCATTTATCTTCAAACACTATATCTGTGCAACTGTCATACAGCGGTGATTCATCAGACAGCTATGGAAGCTGAATCATGACGCCTTTCGTCATGATTCCGCCTTCGCGCGTGCTCAATGACAAATTTTTTAGTGCATTGCGATGGGAATATAGGAGACTTGATAGAGTTAGTGCTGTGACGGTTGCTGTGAAACTTTCCAAGCCACACGGTATGAGGTTTTATGCTGTGATCTGCTTCAGAAAAGAATATCTGAAGTCGTCCGCCGAGCCTTTTGTTTCTTTGAGATGTTTTTCTGTTTTCGAATGGGAAGCTCCATTCTTGGAGGCATATCTGTAATAATATGATCCATTTTACAATTATAGGGGGTGCTAATTAGTGGTCAATCATTTTATAATAAACGATTTAGCTATAATAAAACAATTTAGCATATTTATATAAATATATGTAAAACTTTAGCTTTCTGACTAACTGATTAAGTTTTAGGTTAATTGTGTAGTATCATTTTTACATTCTACTCCGTCTTCGAAATAATTTTCTTCTTAGGATAATTGTTCCACGTTTAGAATAGGGGGGGATGAACAGGAAAATAATAGGGGGGATTACGAATAATTTTATAAAAATAAATGGGTGCAAATTAGTGATAAAATTGTTTTTTAGTAACATTGGGTTTATTTAAAAAAAAAATATATACATCATCGATTCCCTGAAGCAATGCTTGTGCGGGAGAAAACCATCATAATAAAAAAAAAAACCAAGAAACCAAAAAAAAAGAAACAAAAAAAAGAAAAAAAAACAAAAAAAAAAAAACAGAATAAAAGAAACAGAAAAAAAAAAAAAAAAAAAAAAAAAAAAAAAATTAGAGGTCAACTTACCGGACCCCAAAACCAACGAACCTCCAAACAACACCCAACAAAATTATAATAACTATAATCATATTCAGCAGCAACTAAGCCCTCCTCAAAAAAAAATTGCGTTTCAAATTGCATTTACATTAAATTCAACAAGTCTTAAGATGTGTATCTGTTCTTTGGGTCTGTCGCCAAATTATTTTCTTACAATAGTAAATAGTAAAATTTAGAATCCAAAAAGGGTATTTTCCAACGAATCTAAGAGTGTTGCCATCTATTATTTCTAGCTATTTCTGTTAACTTGGTCTATTTCCTGTTTAATTTATATCCATAGAACGTGGCAAGCAAAATATGTGACTAATACTCTCTGCTCGTCAAATTCTTATTGTTATAGAGTGAATAGGACTTACTTTCAATTTTTGAATCGAGATAATCATTTCTTCTTCTGAGTTTCGGACTGAGGCGGAGCAATAATTTTACACTATTACAGCTAAAGTGTAATAGTTTTGGAGCTAAGTAAAATTAGAGCTTGCCTTTTGCTCCTTTCCTTGTGGTGATTTTTAAAAAGTTGGCCTTTAGCCAGAAAATTAATTTCTAAGCCAAAACAGATTGATCTTTTTTTTACGCTGGATAATAATCTTGAATGAGCTGATGCAGAAATATTCCCGTGTTCCGCATTTTTATTGTACGGAAATATATTCATGAGGTACACCGTTCGTGGTTGTCAAATTATTGCTATTATAAAAGGGATGGGACTTATTTTGAACTTTTTCGTTGAAATCATCACTGCATTTTCTGGGTTTGAGACTAAAGCTGAAGAATAATTTCGCCTTTGCCGCCTTAAGTGTAATAATTAGAGCTAAAAAATAATTGAAGCTTGTCTTTTGCTCCTTTCCTAGCCGTGATGTTAGAAAGTTGGCTCTTAGCAAGAAAATTAATTTTTAAACCAGATCATCTTTTTTTTGGCTGGGTAACAGGGCCATGTCCAGGATTTTTGTTCAGAGGGGAGGGGGTTTAAGAAAAACTTTAAAAATACATCAACAGTTCGTTTACATGCATTTTGTTACGTTTTTAAAAGTCAGACAAACATTTGTTGTTTTTTTTTGGGAGGGGGGTTCAAACCCCCTAACTCTCCCCCTGGTTATGGCCTTGCTGGTTAATAATCTTTGATCGACTGATAGGATTGTATGATGTTTTTTCCCTGTACCAAAATATGTCCATGAGGCACACCATAGCCAAAAAATCTTTGGTGAGGCACACCAAAGCCAAAAATCATGACTCATACAGATTACCAACGCGTTCGTAACAAGGCCAACCCTTAGGGACGGAGTGAGAGGGGGTCAAGACATTGGCAAAATTGTATATTAAGCCATGATTTTCAATTTTTCTAATTATGGAGTCCTTTCGAAGAATTTCAAGGGAGAAGGATTGAGCTCTCCCCTTGCCCGGAGGAGGATTTTCCTTCCTCTTGTTTGCCGGTTCTGGTTGTATATCGTCCTAGAAATATACATTCTTTGCTTTCGTTTTCACAGTTGACAACTATAGCAATATTCTTAGGAATGAAAATGTAAATGCTTTCTTAATTTGATGGAAATTTTGAAGTTTATTTTTAATGCGTTAATTGTAGGTTTAATTAATTCAACTTACCACAGAATTGAAAAGTGGTGAATAAAAGGGTTCCGCCTTATCTGCATTGTTTCATCTTGAGATATTGATTTCGGCTTTTTCATATCTGGTAGAAGTTTGAATAACTTCCCTTGGATTGATATAGACATTATTCGAAATGGTGAGAATGTTTTGTAGAAGTTAACCAAAATTGATTAATGTTGTTATTCGAACTATTTTACTGTTTAAAAAATTATTAAAATAATGAAAATTGTTAATTATTAAATGTGCATTGCAATCCAAACCTTATGTGTGGATCAACGGTTTTTTTATATCCCGAATATCCGAGTGTTTCTTAGGACCATTGCATCTCTCCTCCCTCCCTCTTCTGTTTGTGCAGGCGTTACCCGGTTGTTGAAAATGCTAGAAGCATGGATGTGTATAGGGGGAGGAGAATCCTATCTAAAGAGTGTTGAAATGCCCTTTCACTAGCTAAACTGGAAAACTGCGGTCTCACGAGTCTCAGCTAAGACCGTAACATTTTTATATGCAATAATTTAACGCCCTCTGTTTATATGCAATAATTTAAGGCCATCTGTTTGTATATATAAATAATTTTCGTCTGTAAATTCTTCGTCATATTCTTCAAAGGTATTTATTCTTCATCGGTGAAATTTTTTAAGGCTTTCCACGTAATAAAATGCTCCATAGGAAAATTTAGCTCAGTTATTTATCTGTTTTTCATGCTTTGTGTATAGTAGGGTAGTGGAAGACTGGAAACTTTAACAATTCAGCTCCGTACCATTTTGGCCTAACGGGTCTTAGTTGAGAAACGAAACAGTTTTATTTTCAATACTTCAACGTCATCTGTTCAACGTCGTAGATATAAATCAGTGTCGTTAAAAGAACTATTAATGCCCTTGTTAAACTAGCCTGGTATTTTATACCATTTATTATTTCATTGTAAGAATACAACAAAATCTCCTTATTCTACTTCTCTTAAGGTGTTTAATCTCCCTCCTCGGAAAGCTTTTCTCAAACCCTCCTCAACAGTTTTGACTAAATACACCCATGGCACTTTTGTTTAACAGACATTCGCCGAATAGAGTATTGTTTATACATAGTAAAACCTTTCCTCCTCCTCCCCAAATTAATTATGTTCTCCTTTTATTCTTGTTTCAATTGGATTTTTGCTTAAAGTGAAAGTAGTTTCCTTAATCACTCACTAAACTTTAGGGATTAAACGATTAACACCAGTATAATTAAAGACACTGTCCAAGGAGATGGCTCTGTGTGAATGGGCAGCACTGAAAAAACAATTCCCCCCCCCCCCCACTTAACTATATTTTCCTTTTATTCTGGCTTTAATTTGATATTCGCTTTAAGCAAAGGAGTCTTCTTAATGACTGTCACTGAAATTTAAGGATTAGAATCTTCGCGCGCGTATGATTAAAGACACTTCCCCAAGGAGATGGCTCTATATGAATGGTCAGCACTCAAAAAATCTTTCCTCTCCCGATACCCAAACAATTATGATTTAATTTTATTCTGGCTGTAATTTGACTTTTGCTTAAAGCGAAAGGAGTTTTCTTAATGAATGTCACTGGAATTAAACAATTAGACACTTAACACGCACATCCTTAAAGACACTCCCCCAAAGAGATGGCTCTATATGAATGGTCAGCACTCAAAAAATCTTTCCTTCTCCCTTTCCCCAAACAATTATGATTTCCTTTTATTCTGGCTTTAATTTGACTTTCGCTTTAAGCAAAGAAGTCTTCTTACTGACTGTCACTGAACTTTAACAATTAAACGCTTATCGCGCACATCATTAAAGACACTTCCCCAAAGAGATGGCTCTTTTTGAATGGTCAGCACTCAAAAAATCTTTCCTCTCACTTTCCCCAAACAATGATTAATACATTTTATTCTGGCTGTAATTTGACTTTTTCTTTTAGAGAAAGGAGTTTTCTTAATGACTGTCAATGGACTTAAACAATTAGACACTTAACGCGCAAATCCTTAAAGACACTACCCCAAAGAGATGGCTCTATATGAATGAGCAAGACTCAACAAAGCTGTTTCAATTCGCCTATGTGTTTCTACCTTCGAGGTAATCTGAGCGAGCTGTGTGCCTCCGTTGTCATACTATAGAAAAATTTGTGGCACAAGGAGGGAAAACTCCTCAGAAGAATGGGATCGCGCTAGCTGCTGTTTATCGCATTGACATTACCATATACACCGTAGTCTAGTGGTCCAGTGCTGAACTATGTATATTGTGTATATTCTAATTTATTTTGAATACGAAAAATCAATTATTAAAAGTTGCGAAGGAACGGCAGTTTGGTGTTTCGAAATGGCAGATGTTTCAGACTGGGGTCCACGTTTTCTCATTAGAAAAGGTGACTTTGGATCCCTGAACCCCCATTCTCCAGAATCGTCGGGACTCCAACGATTTTTCTATAATTCCCTAAATTTTCAATATGTGTTTTTTTCTTTTACAAACCTCTGACTCCAAGGTATCACCCCTGTTCGAAATGTTTGGTTATTGATAAAGAAGCATTGAGGAGGAATCATCAAAAAGAGAGGAGGAATCATCAAAAGAGAAAAAATGGATAACTCTACTGGCTATAATTATTTATTAACATAACATAGAACACCATTATAACTCGTAAGTCCCTCAAGCCCCTTTCCAATCTCTCATGGAGCGCCGAAAAAGGGAAGGTGAATGAAGAGAACTGGTGGAAACTTCCAATATCTGTGTGGAAAATGAAAACAAAACAAAGAAAAGACCAATGAATTAAAAACTTGAGCGAAAACTAAAAGTTGAAAATCTGGAAATTACTTTCATTTACGATTGATCACCACAAAAGTATCTGTTAAGTAACGCGTGTTCCTATCTTCTAAATTAAATAGTTTTGGGACACATCATGTGTCATGCATTTCTCCTTGGCTCCTACTTCGCGCGTGCGCAATGACAATTTTATTTACCTTTGCTGTGCTTTGGTACGCTATTAGGAAATTAAGCAATAGTTCATTCCGCTATCCACGTCCGTTTGTGGCGCTGTGATGCGTCCCATTTTGAAACAAACGTGCAAAATATGAAATGATTCAAAATTGATAGTGAAGCGTTGAGTACGAATTCTCAAAAAGAGAAAAAAAATTTTGAGAACTTTCCTGGAGATAATTATTTAGTTATGTAACTTTGAAGACCAATATGACTCAAGTCCACAAATCGTTTCTCGAATTTCTCATTAACCACTGGGAATAGGAAGCGGAATGAAGAACACTCTTGTTGTAAGCACTCTCCGGTGTGAAACGTGGGTCTTCAAGGCTAAAAATAGTATAAATTTAGGTGTCTTTGATCACGATTGCCTCCATCAGATTCCACACGTCCAACTCCATGAACGAATATCCAACAATGAGACCCGTCAGTGCTGTAAGAAACCACATCCAGTCTCAGAAACTGTAAAGAGACGACGGCTCGTGTGGCTGGGCCATTGTGTAAGCTATGAAGACCACTAATGTATCTCGAAGTCCGTTATTAAAGCACGGCCGCTCAAAAATTGAAAATGTTGACCTGGAGGCCAGCAGAAAAATTGATGGTCAATGGTAAAAAATATTTGACGTAGAATCGCTTGGAGGCTTCTATCTCTTTGGTCTACTGTGGGACAAATATTAGCTCTACCAATTCAAATTCGTGACACATAACCGCACCTTATAAAAGACCTTTGCTGGTGAAATTATTGACGCCAGGCGAGGTGGAGCTGCGTCTAGTTCCCGTTAAAAGAAAAGAAATTAGGGGAAACCGACTAGAAAAATAAAGAAAATGCAAGTGAACTAAAAACTTTGAGTGAAAACTAACAAATCAAAAATCTGGAAATTATTTTATTTACAACTGATGCTACTTTAAAATTTAAAACGAGCAGTGTATTGACGATTGGGCAACGAAAAGGGAAATGAATTCAGTGATCCTGACCGATTCAAAATTTAGGTTATATTTTGAAAGATTTCTTAGGCTGCTAGAAAATTTGTTAAAAAAGAAGGTTCCTTTTTGAGGAACCTTTTGGTTCCTCAAACTTTTGGATTTTCATATTCCCTATGGTTCGAAATTTGGTCTTATTAGAAGTTTTATTTTTTGCCATCTAACATAAGGAGTTTCTACACACGACTGAAACCATAGACATCATCACATCCTCCAAGTCCAAAAGTCCCCCACCTCGATTAACCCCATTCAAATTTTAATATGCTCTAGCATCTCGTGATCCTCGTAATTTACGATTAATTTTTTTTTGTGGGGGGTAACAAAGTGCTTTTTTTCAAAATATAGGAGGGATGGATGACCCCTTCCCCCCTGGCACCACTGACTATGAGGGTAATTATTTAATTTTATCTTAATTATGAGGTTACGTGTCTAAGTCCCTGTCAAGCATCACTTTTAAATAATTTATTTTCAAAGTTTTTTCGTTCACCTACTCTTAAGTCTCATTCGCTTTTGTTGAAATAGTAACTTTTGAGTGAATCCTAGATGGCAATGGGTGTATTTCTTGCTAAAAATCGCCGGAGTTAGCAAACTTTTCACAGTGAGTAAATGATTCATTGAATCTTCTATATATAATCATATACATTATATAGCATATTGTGATAATGATAATGGTACCATAGTATTAGTAATAATATTGTCTTTCACAGATTTTAAATCATATGCAGTAATGGTCCATATCTGTATAACACTTTGGTTGCAAATTAAATATAAAAAAAACCAGTTTTTTTAACCGAAAGTAGGGAACGACGTTAAAACTTAAAACGAACAGAAACTTTTTTGTTCGTTTTATGACCGGGGCTGTCCCCGCCTTCTAGCCTCGCGATTTACTAGCAATTTTTTTATTGATTAAAAAAATATAGTTGTTATAAATTCATCTTTTAGCTAAACGCTCGAGGCGGACAGGCGGGGACACTCCAATTCAAATAAGGAATAATTTCTGTTTGTTTTGAGTTTTAACGTCGTTCCTTACTTTCAGTTAAAAAAACTTGTTTTTTTATTTAATTTTTGAACATTTTTGAATAAATGCAGCTTTGATCTTGGCTCACCGTACATGAATAATTAAAACAAAATTTGCATATTAATTTACTTTTATTTGGTTAAATGGCTTTCTCGAAACTTGTTTAATTTTATTTACGAACGTTTTTAGTTGTAATAAATATACGTAACTTACGAATTAACTTACGGAACGACCTTCTATATTTATATATTTTTAATACGTATATTTGGGGGTTCGCCCCCTAGTCAATGCCTTGCTCTTTAAGCTAAAGTACGAATATGGTTCCAATTCTTCAAAAGTGACCGCTTAATGACAAAGGCCGTTAATTAGAATAAATAACTCTTATGAAAGTACTAAAAAATTCTTTGGCTTAAAGAGCGAGGTATTGACTAATGGGTGAACCCAATCATATGTGTAATATTTTATGTTCGTTTAAAGTTTTGATGTTGCTGCTGTTGCAGCTGAAAAACTTGTTTTTTATATTTAATTTCTGATCTTTTTTTAAATAATGCTGGGAAGTCCGGCGTCTTCTTCATAGCAATGTCCCCTCCCTCATGAAAACTTCCTTCATGGAAAGATCCTCCCACATAACCCCCGACCAACTCCCCCCCCCCACTACCAGAAAAAATCCCCCCTGAAAACGTCTGTATACTTCCCAATAACCAATACTATATGTTAATATTGGATAGAGTTCATAACTTTCAGCCCTCCCCCCGGAAATTTCGGGGTATTAAGTTATCCTAAAAGACATACTTATCATATTTTCGAACATGCTGAACAAAATGGCTCTCTCAAAATTTCGATCGGGTACTTTGGGGAAAGAATTAGCGTGGGAGGGGGCCTAGTTGCCCTCCATTTTTTGGGCATTTTAAATATGCACTAGAACTTTTAATTGCCATTCCAAAGAGCCCTCCCACGATATTCTAGGACCACTGGGTCGATACGATCACCCCTGGAAAAAAAAATAATAAACACGCATCCGTGATCTTTATTCTGGCAAAAAATGCGAAATTCCACATTTTTGTAGATAGGAGCTTGAAACCTCTACAGTAGAATTCTCTGATACGCTGAATATGATGGTGTGATTTTCATTAAGGTTCTATAACTTTTAGGGGGTCTTTCCCCCTTTTTTCGAAAATCAGCCAAATTTTCTCGGGCGCACAACTTTTGATGGGTAGGACTAAACTTGATGAAACTTATATATTTGAAATCAGCATTCAAATCTAATTCTTTTGATGTATCTATTTGTATCAAAATACCGTTTTCTAGAGTTTCGGTTACCATTGAGCCGGGTCGCTCCTTCCTTACAGTTCGTTACCACGAACTGTTTGATAGTTCATATGGGTCAATTATACTGCAACCTTTGCCCCATTTACTTTACGTTCTATGCGACATTCCCAAATATTGGTAGACAGTAACTGCATTTCTGTGGTTACAAACGCATATTATTATTATTTATATTTAACTTAGAGTGAAACTCACTTCCAAATGCTGGTTTAATTTCATTTATTGATATTCTCTAATTGAAATTGTAATTCATTTATTTAAATTCGTCTAACTTCATTGGTTTAATTCAACCCCCTACATGCATCGAGATTGGGTGCTGTGCCTAACGGGTTTTGTCCTACTTGGATTTGCTGGTAAGATAAGTGACCCTTGAGAAGGATTAGTAATTCTCTTCTGCACAAACGGAGCCATTCATGTATTGCATAGATAAAAGTGCAACCTTGCAAAATAGATCTTCGGCTTAAATGAAGTACAACAGAATTGTTTTCAGCTTCACAACTTTGCTCAATCCCAATTTATAAGGTTTTAAAGATATGCAAATACATTTCCTAAATTTTGAAAAAAAAGGACATCAATATGGCTTAAAATTCTACTCAAATAACAGGAATTGCATTTTCAGAACTGAAGTCGGAGAAAAAGAACCGGATAACTGAAAATTAAGGTAAAATGTTGTTTTGTCAAAATTTCAATATGTATAGACCTGTCATGTAGGAAAATTTCAGGACCCTCTAGAGGGAGAAGGACTGGAGGTAGGTACTTCAAAATACCTTTTCGAAACATGTCTTAGCCTGTACACCCATCCCTGAAAGTTTTATTTTCCTAACCTAACACCTTTCCAAGACAGCCATAAGTAGCTAAAGTAGAATTTTACCATGTGGTCTAAAAGCCTGAAAATATTTTTATCGTTATCGCTATCTCATTTCATTTTATAGAGAGACGCTGAAGAAACGAAAAATTTTAATTTTTATATTTTATCAAGCTGGAAGATGTCTTGAAATGAAATATTTTGCTGACTATTTTTATTTTCTAGAGAATCAGAAGATGTCAAATTTGAGTACAAAAGACAGTTGTATGAAGAAAAGCTTCGCTGGAAAAAATTCAACAAAGAAGTTAAGGAACAGTTTAAGGCGGGAGTTGAGTAAGTTCCCTATCAAATTTCCTATTGTTTGTTCCAAACCCTTATTTTACTTCACTTGTACTTACAGCGATACCAGGTTTTTTTTTTTTTTTTTTTTTTTTTTACCTCACAGGGCTGTTTAAATTTAAATGTTTTGTAGGAATTTGCTTAACCACAAGCTTCCCAGACTCACACACCACCTGAGATTGCAGAGTAATGCCATTGACTCCTCCCACTTCAAGTATTAGTGATGCAAGGGTTCGAACCTACATCTCAAAGACATAGGGTTATAAGTCCAGCATGCCATTCCCTCGGCCAGTAAAACCATAGGAAACTGAAAGAATTTTTCTGTTTTCTTTTAGGTCATGGGTCGGCAACCCATTCACCATAACAGTACCGAATGAAGTAAAAGGGAGTGCCATCTAGCATTCTGTCATATAGCATTCTCGAAAAAATCTGTAAGCCTCATATAGCACAGTTAGTTTGATTTTCAACTATCCAGTTCAGACCAATTGTTTTGATATGTTACAATTTTGTTTTTGAGCAAACCTTTCTCAAAGTTTGGGAAATACCCCCCAAAAATACTTTGTCTTTAGATTTTCTTTGTTTATTCTTTATTAGTTCATTTAAATTTAGTGCTTGAGGTACCAAATGAAAGCCAAATTATCTGGTCATGTTAGGTGGTCATCTTGTGGCGAAACATTCAGAAGAAAAAACAACGCTTGATCTTGCAGATGGGTGTCAACTGGTGTATAGTGGGACGGGAAAATATGGTAAACACATTCCCAGCATGTACCAGGTGAAACCCATCTACAAAATCAAGAGTTATTTTTTTATCAAAAGGGTTTAAGTACATCTAGGTTGTCAAAGGAACATAAATACAATCTCAGGAACAGAATAGGTATGAAGTTTCCACTTTCAGGGAAACTAGAGGGGGAGTAAAACTAAATCAAAAGGTATAATAAATATCCAGATTATCAAAAGAGTGAATATGCAATATCCCAGGAAAAAAGGGGGTATGTTGGAGCTTTTAGAGCATATTATTGGGGATGTTGAACTAAATAAAAAGACTCTTATGTCCGTCTAAGTTTATCATAAGGGCATATTACGGCATCTTAGGAACGGATAAAGGTATCCGTTTTCGAAACTTGGTTGAAACTTGGGGATCTCTTGAGGGGGATTTACAACTAAATATGAATGTTGAAATGGTCTGTCTGCAATATATATGTGATGGCTAAGGACATTAAGGCGAAACTATCAAGGGATATTGTCAAGTATATTGAAAAAAATCAATAGGAACTCTATGGATGCAGGATGTCAAAAGGGCATATGAGCAATATCTGAAAAACAGCTGAAACCAATACATTTAACCTTTGAGGGCTGCTACAACTACTACTTATGCAATTAGTACTACTGCTATTGTGACTTTTTGAAACTGTGACTGCTTTTAATTGTTTGAATCTGTGACTACTTGTAAGTACAAATACTTATGAATGCGACTGATTGCGACTGCGACCCTAACTAATTGTAACTATAATTGCCAGTGAATTTGACTTTGACTGCATCAACTACTTTGCTATAGCAAACAACAAGACAATCCCTCAAAACTGGAGCAATGTCAAAGACCACAGTTCATGTTCCTCCTAAAGTGTTTAGGGAGAGGGGTCAGATGACATTGTGCAAGGCAACATCCTCAGAGGGGGGGCTGTTTCTGAAAGCAGTCTGTATTTACCACCTTAATTTATAATTTCAAGGACGAATTCTTCAGTCTCATATGCTAACTGGTGTTCCAGCAAACTCAGCAGGGGGAATCTCTCCATCCAGTTGGATCAGTCAAGATCTATTTTTGAAATATATTCATCACCTCAAGGATATATTCAAATCGTTCATTTTCAAAATTGCAAGAAAGCAGTAGAAGAAGAAGAAGAAGAAGAAGCTGTTTGTATAAATTTTGTTTGGTAAAATACTAGAATGAAAAGTGCATCAATTTAACTTCAATCTGAGTTTGGAAACCGGGTTCCTCATTTCACAAAGATCTCACGTAAGATGGATATTTTCGAAAACCCCTTGGCAGTGGGTATCAGTAATGTACCAAGTGATATGCAAATCAAGGTGATTGATTTGCAAAGTGATACCACACTTAAAATAGATTTAAGGAAAAAACCAACTTGGTGGATTTCTATGGAAGTTTGTCTTCTGAAAACTACAAGGAATTAAAAAGGTTTGCTGAGCAATTAATTACTATGTTTGGTAGTACATGTATTTGTGAGTATACTTTTTTCAATTCTGAATTATCTAAAAAACAAACACTTTTCTTGGTTATCGGACATAGATTTAGACTCAATATTTCACGTCTCTACTACAAAATAAAAGCTAATGTAAAAAAACAACTTGTTTATGGATTATGGTTATTAGGCATAAATTATTATAGACATTAAACTACTACGAGCACCTTAGAAATTATGGTGTTTATGGATTATGGTTATTAGGCATAAATTATTATAGAAATTAAACTACTACGAGCACCTTAGAGATTATGGTGTTTATGGATTTGGTTATGACGTATCACAGTTTATATAATTATCCAGTATGATCATTCCCTATCTCACCCATTATAAAAAACCCCGACCGGGGTGCGAGTGCTCCAGAGAACGTAGAAACATAAGCGGCATCAGATGTTTTCACGGGTAGACAAGTCAGATTTCTCTTGGACGCGAAACTTTGCTTCAACGTTGGAACATTAATTTTGAAGAAACTAATTTTAAATTAATTTATTCCAATACATACATGAAAATCGGTAGTTAGTAGTGTAATGTTATTATTAGATGTTTTTAGGAATTAAAAATAGGTTTCGAAAATAATTATGAAAATATTATTAAAAATAAGTCTCAAGTTGGTTTCAAAGGCATTTTGAGAAAGTTTCTGCCAAAATACGTCCAGGGTAATTGGACCGCTGATGGCAGATCAAATGAGAGGAGCTGTTTGTACGCGCCGATATAAATATATATATATATATATATATATATATATATATATATATATATATATATATATATATATATATATATATATATATATATATATATATATATATATATATATATATATAAAAGTAAAGGCCATATTGAACTTAAGATCAGAAGAAATAGAAGCCTACAATAATTCAAACTCAAAACGACCAGAAATTATTATTAAAGAATAAAAAAGGAAAGGAGAATAATTGGTATTGCGGTAACACTGCATATAAATTTATATGAATGTATATATAGTGGACTGTAATAATGCAAAAGGTAAGTATAACATTGGTTTAAGAATGGAAAGAAAGACAAAGAATAAATTTACGACGATAATCAAGTAAAAAATAAGTTTTATTTGAACAGTGCCATAAAGCGATGACATTTGGTTATGATATTTGGTGCTTCGCATTGATATTTCAGTTTTAAAAGTTTTATCAATTTTTTTTCAAAGGGAAATTACGTGGTGGGCATGAATGTATACTTGCAGCTAACTTAAATATAGTCACTTCCACTTTTCATATCTGTTTATTGATATTGGTTTGATTTTTATTGTCTGTAGTACTGAGGAGCTCATTAAGGAGATAATCAAACACAAATTTTAAAAAAATTTACCCCTTTGTTCAAAAAAAGAGATAATCAAATATTTAAACTGCTAAAACTAAAATAATTACTTGATAGTTTATTCTTCTTGATAGGTACGTCTCTCGATTTCACGATTCTTAAATTTTACTACGTATTATGCACGTGTGCTCAAAAAAAAATATTTTAAAAGAAATAAAAAAGAAGAAAACAAAACTAGTTTTATCTATGCTCTCCGACTAAAAAGTTAACTATTATTTTAAAATATCACATGAACTACAATCTTAGAAAATAAATATCACAACGTGAAAAAAAAAATTCTACACTAGCCAGTTGCAGATCCAGAGGGGGGGGGCGAGGGTTACCCCCGTAAAGTAGTCTAAATTAGTGTAATTTCCCTAATTAACGCAAGTTTGCATTAATTAAACTTGCTCCTAACGTAAGTTTGTCGGATCAACCTACTTTGCGCCCCCTCCCCTAGAAAAATCCTGGATCCGCCCCTGAAACCGTCACACCTCTTCCACCAGTTATTAGAAGAAAAAAATTCCTTATTTTCACAAATTTCTTCAAACCCCCGCCTCCTTTTTTACAAAATCCTACATAGGCTAATCATTTGAGTCCACTGTATGTAAATAATAGATTAAGTCATAA
Organism: Artemia sp. Qi Xiang Cuo; assembly: GCF_049724085.1. Classification (NCBI taxonomy): domain Eukaryota; kingdom Metazoa; phylum Arthropoda; class Branchiopoda; order Anostraca; family Artemiidae; genus Artemia; species Artemia sp. Qi Xiang Cuo. The sequence continues at coordinate 18,338,324 of NC_142811.1, forward strand.
TTTGTATATAAATTAAGTCATACCTGTGAGATGGGACAGTTGCAAACCACTTGGCCGGCTCACCAAGTTTTTTTCTGTTTTTGCAAATTCGAATAATGCACTTTCTAACCATTTTTTATTGATTGACGCAAAAACACTGATCCATAACTGCACGAAGAAGTGGGAGGAGCTTTTTGTTCGCACCGAGAATGAAGACCAGAAATGATCTGCGATAAGCTTACTGGATAATTATATAAACTGTGCTACGTATGATCATTGTAACACTACTACTACTAACAACTCACTGCAGTACCAAACCGCCTGAGGCCAGCACAACCACGCTCCTCTTCCACCCCAATCTATTTAAAATCTCCCTCTTTAAACCGTTCCAAGAAGTTCCTATTTTTCTTGAATCATTCGCAAAGACATCCTCCCAAAAATCCTCCCACAGCATTCGGGGACGATCTGCTTTTCGTTTGGCCCTAGATGGTTGGCCGACGAGGACGATCTTTGGTGATATGTCATCTTTCATCCGCAGAACGTGTTCTAGCCATCTCAACCTTTCTCTCATTATGGCGCTAGAAAGTGGGATAGGAGCACATTTTCTTTACAGCTTACTGTTTGAGATACGATCAGTCAATCGGGTACCCAAAACAATCCGTTGGCAATTTCTCTGGAAACCTTTAGCAAATCCTTCTTCGTTTTTCGGAGCGCCCATACTTCAGAACCATACATGACCACTGTCATCACTATAGCTTCCAATATTCATTCTAATTTTGGTTTGCTGACTTATCTTCCTATTCTTCCAAACTTTTTTCAACTATGAAAATAAAAACCTGGATCTTGGCTATTCTACTTTTAACATCTTCACTGCAACCACCGTCTTTACTAATAATATTACCAAGGTAAGTGAAACTGCCCACTTGATCGATCTTTTCGTTACCCAGCATCACCTCTTCAGCTTCACGTAGTCCTAGTCTTAGCGACTTAGTCTTCTTAACATTAATTTTCAAACCTACTCTTGCACCCTGAACTCACAAAACTTCTAAAAATTCATTTATTTTGCTAACATTTTTTATCTAAGATGCTTAAATTATCACCATAATCTAGGTCTAGGAGAATTTTACTTTCCCATTTGATTCTGCGTTCTCCTATTGCCTTTGCTGTGCTCCTTAGGACAAAGTAAAAAAAATAATCCATATAAACAGGGATAGGACACAACCCTGCTTAACTCTTTATTCAATACGAAACCAGCTGTTAACCTCATTTCCTACCTTAACCGCAGCAATGTTATTTTGTGCATAGCGCTATGGCCAGATCGATGTGGCTTTTTGGGATCCGATATCGATATATTGGTATCGTACCGATGCGATACCGATGCAACTTCCCGATAAAATTCCCTCCGGAAATAAACCTTACCTAAAGTTTAAACCTTGCATTCTCTTCCCATATTTATACTAACGTGTTTCTCCCTGTCACACCAAAGAGCAGCCTCACTAGTTCACTGCGAATTCCAGATAATGCAAAAACGAGTTATTTAGCAAAGATTCAGAAAAAAAATTAAACCAAATAAAGTTCTAGTCTGGATAGTAAAATTATTTTAAGTTGGTTTAGTTACATAAACACAAACATGTGAAAATCTGATTGAAAGAAGTATAAGATATTTATTGAAATTGATTATTCGGAACCAAATTTCAATAGCGGGAATTTGTATTTTAATCATTCACATAATAATGGGAAAACTTTACTCTAAATTGATACGGACTCTTACTAACGAATCCATGCTAGGTACACTAGATCTATGGATACAGCTAGGGTTTTAAGTTTGGAGGAAGGATTTAAAGAATGTGTCAACAAAATCGTCCAGTATGCCGACAAATGCAGACACATAAGCTAAATTTCTAAGGTAAATAAGCAAATTTCCCAAGGAATTTTTCAACGGAACTCCCCCTCCCCACCTTACGACACCTCCCCTTCTCCCTTAGCTGCGCCTCTGACTGGATATCATAGGTTTAATCGATTGAATCTTGGATCTTTCTCTCACGCAAGTAAATATTCATTAAATAGAAATGTATGGTTTACTGTAAACTTTATAGTTGTTTTGGTAGAAGTTGTACGTTGTGGAGTCACCATACATTTAGAACATTGCTGCACCAGGTGTGTATTGACAACAACAAATATACTTTAACTTCATTTGTTTCACCTCTGCTGTTCTCTCTGCCATGGTCACAATTAGCTGGTGGCTCCGGCCCCAAGGACTGGGCAAGCCAAAATTATGTGACACTGACCCCCATATGAACCAGATAATGTCAGTCGGGCCCTACATAGCACGAACCACTTTAATGTATTTATCTGGTTTGCCATACAAGAATGAGACCTTCGCTAAAGCTCTTCTATAAGCTGAATCAAATGCTTGCTCGTAATGAATAAAACTGAGGAGTGAAGGGCTTTGATGACTCATACACTTCTCAATCATTAATCTAAGAGTGAAAATTTAGTCGAAGAATCCCCCCATCCTAAAACCAAATTGTTCTTCTCTTAAAACTTCATAAACACCATCTCTAAGTCTAATAAGAATCATCATACTATGTAATTTGCTCTCTATAGAAACCAAGTTAATGCAATCTTACCACCTTTCTTATAGAGGGGTTTAATTAGAGTTTTCCTGAAATTGTTAGGTATTTCCTCTTTCAAAAATCATATTCATTATCTTCAGTACCTTATCTCTAACTTCATAACCACCATATTTAAAAAACTCATTTACCCCACTACCAGCACCTGGAGCCTTATTGTTTCCTAATTCTTTTAGCACTGACATTAATTCTTTCTCACAAAATAAGTATTCCTCCACGTCCAAAATGTCACAAAATTTTTCCTTATTTTCTATATGTTTTTTCTGTAACTATATCACGGTTTAGCACATCCTCAAAATGGTCTGTCCATCTCTCTTTGAATCTTTTCTTATCACTAATTGTGGTCCCGTTCCTGTCTTTAACTGGGACAAGTCCGGATTGACAATTCCCTCTCAATTTATTAAGATGCCAGTATTCTTTTTATCTGTCACTCAAATAATTCTTGTACAAGCCTTTCCTCGCATCTATTAAACAAGGAACATTTTCACTAATATTCCTAGTTGCGTTTCTAACTTTCTTCCCTAAGAAATCATCAACGAAGCTATTCCATCCATCATCTACGTTGTGAAGTTTTAACCTCTCATGTTTAGTATTCAACTGTTCCTGGAAAGTTTCTCTCAAATTCTCATGCTGGAGTTTACCATCATAGCTTCGCGGAAGGTAGTTACTCTTCCTAAATTTCAGCTTTAGATTAGCCCTACACACTACTAGATGGTAATCTTTACTTTTAACATCAATAATAGCACTTCTATGTACCCTAGTGTCTTGTATCGATCCTGCCAGTCTTTGGTCTGGATTAACATAATCAATAAGGGTAGCTGTATTTACATCATGTGAATACCAAGTTCCCTTATTGGCCATTTTATGACAAATTTATGGATTGGTTATAACTGGATTGTTATTCAGTTATAATTTACCTAGTTATCCAGTTACCTAGGCTAGGATGCCATCTGTCCCTATTTCTACCCATTAAAATCCCTAATAAAAATACCATATTTCTACATGGGACCCCTTTCTATTTATTCCTGAAGCTGTAAGTAAAATTCATCTGAGTCACTAGTATCTCCGTCAATCGGTTCTACAGGGGCGTATACTACTATAACTGATACCCTGAACTTTTTAGTCATAAAATGATTAACTAGCATTCTATTATTATTACCTTCCCAACATAAGCAAGACTTAGCTGCTTCCTTATTCATCATGAGGCCTACTCATGTCTATGCACTCCATCCTTTCTGCCTGAGTAAATAAATTCAATATCACCTAATTTCATGCTTCCTAGCCCTTTAATATGAGTTTCTGAAACTCCTATTAAGTTCAGTTCAAAGCGTCTGAATTCGTTAGGCAAAATCTCGGTACGATAGTCGTTCTTTAACGTTGTAACATTCCAAGTTGCAATTTTCTTATTCTTCAAATCATTCAAATTATAATGGTCTCAGGAAAAGCAACTGTTCCAGAACCAGTACAGGACGGGGGCATCTTCTCAAGTCTACACGAAGCGCTTAAGCCGGTTTAGAACTCGGATATTTAGTCAAGGATAGTTAGAGCTTAGGAAAGAATAATGTTAGCTAAAATTTTTAGCTTTTGAATAACCAGCCATAATAAAGTTCGTACAACATGGCAAAAAATAGCCATTTCGTGTCATAACCACGGTGGCAAATAGCTCGCATTACAACTAAAAACTCACTGCGGCACCGAGCCGCATGAGGCATGGTGGTAACGCTCCTCATATACCCAATTCAATTCAAAGCTACACTCCTTACCCTCCCCCCTGAGAAATTCGAGCTTTCTTTAAATTCTTCCTTATGACCTATTCCTGACACTTTCGGGGACAACGTGATGTGACATTCTTAATACTTACAAAATTTTCATCTTCTGATCTGAGAAGAGGGATAAGATCATCTACTTGTTTATCCATGGAGTTTGTATCATATCTGGGCTGTACCAGTGTAGGATGTATGAGTTTATCATGATGCTTTCACTATCTAATTCGTGATCAGATCTCTTGGCTTCTATTTCTCTCTCGTTTTCACCACTATCAGAAATGTTGGATTTGTCAGATTTATCATTCTCATTTACTCCCCTGTTCTTTGATGCAGCGGACCACTTTACACTTTCGTTCTCGTTTACAGTTATCCCCAAATGGATCGCCAAAAGGTACAATCTGTTATCCTTCATCCATAATACGTGCCCTAGCCATCTCAACCTTTCTTTCATTATGGCCTTACAAAGTGGGGTAGAACCACTTCTTGGCGGATGAATAGGCGGTACTGACTTGAGAAGGCTTGGCGAAGTAGTGATCCTGTAATTTAATTCAATTATCTCATTACAATAATTTTAATTTCAGTCAATTTGAAAGTATCCTATGGAAAAATATTCATCAGTTTTTGAAGTAGGTCTAGGTTACTGAATGTTTTGGTCTAATGAGATTAGCATAATGCTTAAATGTAGACTTTTATTTAATAGAAATACAAGAAATCGAATATATTGATACTGTGCTTTATATAATTTCCCGAATTTTGATTTAATCTCAGTAATATTCCCTATTTTTTAAATATTTTGCCTTTTATTGTAACGAGATTTATGGTACTGCCAACAGCTTATCAGCTGTCAATTTTATGAATGACTTGCCCGAAGACTTGTCAACTTTATGCCCACTTGAAGATTACGAAATCTATGCATATGCGTGTATTCTGGGAAAAGCAGAACGTTTTAGAAAAGAGCCAAAACCACACAATGCCTAAACAGCCAAATGAGTACCTAAAATCAGCCTTAGACAAATCCTTTGGAAAAGAGCTAAAACCGCACAGCGCCTGAACAGTCCAACGAGTGCCTAAAATTAGCCTTAGACAAATCTTTTAGAAAAGAGCCAAAATCGTATAGTGCCTAAACAGACCAACGAGTGCCTAAAATTAGCCTTAGACAAATCTTTTAGAAAAGAGCCAAAATCGTATAGCGCCTAAACAGTCCAAAGAGTACCTAAAATTAGCCTTAGATAAATCTTTTGGAAAAGAGCCAAAACCGTACAGTGCCTGAACAGTCCAACGAGTACCTAAAATTAGCCTTAGACAAATCTTTTCGAAAAGAGTCAAAACCGTACAGTGCCTAAACACTCCAACGAGTACCTAAAATTAGCCTTAGATAAATCTTTAGGAAAAGAGCCAAAACCTTACAGTGCCTAATCAGTCAAACGAGTGCCTAAAATAAGCCTTAGACAGATCTTTTAGAAAAGAGCCAAGACTCTACAGCACCTAAACAGTCCAACGAGTACCTAAAATTAGCCTAAGACAAATCTTTTTGAAAAGAGCCAAAACTGTACAGTGGTTAAACACTCCAACGAGTACCTAAAATTAGCCTTAGACAAATCTTTTGGAAAAGAGCCAAAACCGTACAGTGCCTAAACAGTCCAAAGAGTACCTAAAACTAGCCTTAGACAAATCTTTCAGAAAAGAGCCAAAATCGTATAGCGCCTAAACAGTCCAAAGAGTACCTAAAACTAGCCTTAGACAAATCTTTTAGAAAAAAGCCAAAATCGTATAGCGCCTAAACAGTCCAAAGAGTACCTAAAATTAGCCTTAGATAAATCTTTTGGAAAAGAGCCAAAACCGTAGAGTGCCTAAACAGTCCAACGAGTACCTAAAATTAGCCTAAGACAAATCTTTTCGAAAAGAGTCAAAACCTTACAGTGCCTAAACACTCCAACGAGTACCAAAAATTAGCCTTAGACAAATCTTTTCGAAAAGAGTCAAAACCATACAGTGCCTGCCTAAACACTCCAACGAGTACCTAAAATTAGCCTTAGATAAATCTTATGGAAAAGAGCCAAAACCGTACAGTGCCTGAACAGTCCAACGAGTACCTAAAATTAGCCTTAGACAAATCTTTTCGAAAAGAGTCAAAACCGTACAGTGCCTAAACACTCCAACGAGTACCTAAAATTAGCCTTAGATAAATCTTTAGGAAAAGAGCCAAAACCTTACAGTGCCTAATCAGTCAAACGAGTGCCTAAAATAATCCTTAGACAGATCATTTAGAAAAGAGCCAAGACTCTACAGCACCTAAACAGTCCAACGAGTACCTAAAATTAGCCTAAGACAAATCTTTTTGAAAAGAGCCAAAACTGTACAGTGCCTAAACAGTCCAACGAGTACCTAAAATTAGCCTTAGACAAATCTTTTGGAAAAGAGCCAAAACCGTACAGTGCCTAAACACTCCAACGAGTACCTAAAATTAGCCTTAGATAAATCTTTTGGAAAAGAGCCAAAACCGTACAGTACCTAAACAGTCCAACGAGTACCTAAAATTAGCCTTAGACAAATCTTTTCGAAAAGAGTCAAAACCGTACGGTGCCTAAACACTCCAACGAGTACCTAAAATTAGCCTTAGATAAATCTTTTGGAAAAGAGCCAAAACCGTACAGTGCCTAAACAAGTCCAACGAGTACCTAAAATTAGCCTTAGACAAATCTTTTCGAAAAGAGTCAAAACCGTACAGTGCCTAATCAGTCAAACGAGTGCCTAAAATTAGCCTTAGACGGATCTTTTCGAAAAGAGTCAAAACCGTACAGTGCCTAAACACTCCAACGAGTACCTAAAATTAGCCTTAGATAAATCTTTTGGAAAAGAGACAAAACCGTACAGTGCCTAATCAGTCAAACGAGTGCCTAAAATAAGCCTTAGACAGATCATTTAGAAAAGAGCCAAGACTCTACAGCACCTAAACAGTCCAACGAGTACCTAAAATTAGCCTAAGACAAATCTTTTTGAAAAGAGCCATAACTGTACAGTGCCTAAACACTCCAACGAGTACCTAAAATTAGCCTTAGACAAATCTTTTGGAAAAGAGCCAAAACCGTACAGTGCCTAAACACTCCAACGAGTACCTAAAATTAGCCTTGATAAATCTTTTGGAAAAGAGCCAAAACCGTACAGTACCTAAACAGTCCAACGAGTACCTAAAATTAGCCTTAGACAAATCTTTTCGAAAAGAGTCAAGACCGTACGGTGCCTAAACACTGCAACGAGTACCTAAAATTAGCCTTAGATAAATCTGTTGGAAAAGAGCCAAAACCGTACAGTTCCTAAGCAAGTCCAACGAGTACCTAAAATTAGCCTTAGACAAATCTTTTTGAAAAGAGCCAAAACCGTACAGTGCCTAAACACTCCAACGAGTGCCTAAAATTAGCCGTAGATAAATCTTTTGGAAAAGAGCCAAAACCGTACAGTGCCAAACAGTCCAACGAGTACCTAAAATTAGCCTTAGACAAATCTTTTGGAAAAGAGCCAAAACCGTACAGTGCCTAAACACTCCAACGAGTACCTAAAATTAGCCTTAGATAAATCTTTTGGAAAAGAGCCAAAACCGTACAGTGCTTAAACACTCCAACGAGTACCTAAAATTTAGCCTTAGATAAATCTTTTGGAAAAGAGCCAAAACCGTTCAGTGCCTAAAAAGTCCAACGAGTGCCTAAAATTAGCCTTAGTCAAATCTTTTCGAAAAGAGTCAAAACCGAACAGTACCTAAACACTCCAACGAGTACCAAAAATTAGCCTTAGACAAATCTTTTCGAAAAGAGTCAAAACCGTACAGTGCCTAATCATTCAAACGAAGGCCTAAAATTAGCCTTAGATAGATCTTTTAGAAAATAGCCAAGACTCTACAGCGCCTAAACAGTCCAACGAGTACCTAAAATTAGCCTTAGACAAATCTTTTAGAAAAGATTCAAAACCGTGCAGTGCCTAAACACTTCAACGAGTACCTAAAATTAGCCTTAGATAAATCTTTTGGAAAAGAGCCAAAACCTTACAGTGCCTAAACATTCCAACGAGTACCTAAAATTAGCCTTGGATAAATCTTTTGGAAAAGAGCCAAAACCGTACAGTGCCTAAACACAAATCTTTTGGAAAAGAACCAAAATCGTACAGAGCGTAAGAAGTCCAACGAGTACCTAAAATTAGCCTTAGATAAATCTTTTGGAAAAGAGCCAAAACCGTACAGTGCCTAAACAGTCCAACGAGTACCTAAAATTAGCCTTAGACAAATCTTTTCGAAAAGAGCCAAAACCCTAGAGTGCCTAAACAGTCAAACGAGTACCTAATATCAGCGTTAGAGAAATCTTTTGGGAAAGAGCCAAAACCGGACAGTGCCTAAATAGTCCAACGAGTACCTAAAATTAGCCTTAGACAAATCTTTTGGAAAAGAGCCAAAACCGTACAGTGCTTAAACTCTCCACGAGTACCTAAAATTAGCCTTAGACAAATCTTTTAGAAAAGAGCCAAAACCGTCCAGTGCCTAAAAAGTCCAACGAGTGTCAAAGTCAATACGAGCAGAAATTAACATAAGTTGGGCTCAAAACCCCTATGCCTTCCCAAGGCCAGAACATAATTTGCACTTTACTGATAAAAATAAAAATGAATGTGCATTGTCAGTTTAATATACATATACTGATATTTAGTAATCAAAACGTTAATATTATTTGATTTATTAAAGTTATAAAAGTGAAAACATTTATATTTTTTTTAGCCACTAAGAGTCCCAAATAACGATCAGATATTTATCTGAATATCTATTCAGATAAATAGTTTTTCTACGACTTTCGGCTTTTAGTTTTCTGTAATTTATTCGAATCTCATATCCAAGCTCTAAAAGTTATGGCAAGACAGCCCAATTCATTCTAAGTAGCTTTGCCATACAAACTAAAAAAGTTTATAATAGACGAGATCGAGTGATTAAGGCATCGCATCGCCTAAAAGGCCTAACATACCTTTTTATGGCCTTAAGCGTGTGTATAATAATAAAAAATAATAATTATTCTCATTATTATCACGTATTTGTACAAAAGTCAACAAAGGTTGTGAAAAAAAAAATGAACAAAAAATAAAGCAACAAATGACAGCAGTTATTATCAAATATAAAAATACGTAAATATATCTTAATCAAAAAGGCAAAATGTATATATATATATATATATATATATATATATATATATATATATATATATATATATATATATATATATATATATATATATATATATATATATATATATATATATATATATATATATATATATATATATATATTATATATATATATATATATATATATATATATATATATATATATATATATATATATATATATATATATATATATATGTCTCGAAAACGGCTCTATATTTTTTTTTGAATATTGGTGTCTTGGGATATTCTCGCATAAAAAAGTGACCTAGATGGGTCAGAAGTCTGAAAAATCGTTAAAAGCCTTAATTTTGTTTTTTGCAAATGACGTCATGTACTGTGTTATATCATCATATAAGCATTTCTTATTGCATCATATAAGTATTTTCTTATATGATGTCATGCATAACATGAATAAGATTATTGAGTTTCCAATGCAACAGTTATTTATGTAATATAATGTCTGTTGAAAGACCAAAAAACCGAAAATTTGCAGTTGTAGTTACTATAAATGATTACTCTTTGGAACCAAAACCTGAACTATCAAACGTGATAAAATGTGAATTTTGATAACCTGGGCCATCAATTGCGACAAAACCAATACCGACAGCTATAGCCAAGGTCATTGCTAAATTGTCTTAAGTAATCAAAATCTAAAAACGCACCGAAAATGAAAATAAAGAGCAAAGACACGGGCGGTTGGAAGATATGCGAAAACGACAACTAGTGCGTTTTAAAAATGAAAATGAAGGGCAAAGACACACATGATTAGAAGACATACGTCATCGAACAAGTAGGGGATTCAAAAATGAAAATGAAAAGCAGCAAGTCAATGAAAATCAAAACTTGTCAGAATCAAAACGTGTCAAAAATTGAAAATGATAGCGAAGATGATTGGTTTTGGGATTTTGACATGGATAAGGTCATCAGAGCCTACCATATCTTTGTTAAAATTAAATAAAAAAAAACAAGTTTTTTTAACTGAAAGTAAGGAGCGACATTAAAACTTAAAACGAACATAATTTATTCCGTATATGAAAGGGGCTGTCCCCTCCTCAACGCCTCGCTCTTTACGATAAATTTTTTTTTTGTTTTAAAAAATAAATTTTTTAGACAGAGTAAAACTTTAGCTTAAAGAGCGAGGCGTTGAGGAGGGGACAGCCCCTTTCATATACGGAATAATTTCTGTTAGTTTTAAGTTTTAATGTCGCTCCTTACTTTCAGTTACAAAAACTTGTTTTTTTTTTTTATTTCTGAACGTTTTTGAATTAATGCAGCTTTGATTTTGGTTCACCGTACATGAATAATTAAAAAGAAATTTGCATATTAATTTTACGTATTTTTGGATAAATGGCTTTCTCGAAATTTTGTTCTGACGTAACTTACGAGTTAACTTACGTAACGAACTTCTATATTCATATGTTTTTATTGCGTATATCAGGAGGTTCGCCCCCTAGTCAAATACCTCACTCTTTACGCTAAAGTTCGAATTTTGTTCGAATCACAAATCCCTGAATCATAAAAGCTGTTTAATTAGAATGAAAGTTCTTTTAAAAGTACTAAAAAAACGTCAGACTAAAGGGCAAAGTCCTGACGAGGGGGCAAACCTCTCATTTACATAATGATTTCTGTTCGTTTTAAGTTTTAATGTTGCTCCTTACTTTCAGTTGAGAAAACTTGTTTTTTTATTTAATTTCTAATTGTTTTTGAAATAATGCTGGGAAATCCGGCGCCCCCTTCATAGAAATGTCCCTTCCCCCAAGGAAACATCCTCCATGAAGGAATTCCAATTACAAAAGGTCTGCGTTTAGAAGACAAGCGACAGTGAGGATATATATATATATATATATATATATATATATATATATATATATATATATATATATATATATATATATATATATCCACTCACAACATATCTCCTCAAACATAACCTACATCTTTTCAATAAACTTCAACCAACAACTCCCTCCACTCGATCTTTCCACCTTTCAGTTTCACTTAAACACGCTATCATTCTCCTGCAATCATAACCAAACCTTCTTAACTCAATCCCTTTTCTCTTCTTCCTTCTTTTCCATACATATTCCCATAGTTTCATCACAATCAGCACCACAGCTCGCTCTCTCCTCTCATGTCCAGGAATTTCTACATTCAGTTTAATCGACCTTATCTTCCTCAGTATTTCAAATTACTCCACGATCTCTTAATGCACTAAAACACTTATCTACAATTCCTTCATTATATTTACAATTGAAAAATTCATGTTTCAGGCCATTTATCACTATTTCGTCGCAAAGCTTGCACTTCGGACCTTCATCTTGGGTACGACTTACTCAATCTTGAACCGGCAGTATCTCATGAATAAACTGAAACATAAATTCCTTTATAAACTGACTGTACGGCACGCTATGCATTTTCTCAAACGATAGCTTAAAATTCACAAATAGTTCTTTTATTTTCACAGGAAAAACCACTTCTTCTTCCGTTTTCTCTAAATATTCATCCACTATCTTTTTCCTTTCGGCATTTTTCACCTGATCACTCAACAAGCCTTAGTTTTTCATTTCTCGAATACCCCATATTACTTTATGGAATTTCTCTGGCACATCCCCGATCATTCTTTGTTTTATTACTAGTTCATCCTCCTCAGTATTTATCACTGACAAGGCACATCCTCTTATTATTTCACCGTCGATCCATTTACTACAGATTTTCACAGACGTTTCTAATTCTCAGAGACTTACACACCTTTCGGAAATTTATAACACCGAGATCCCCCACTTCTCGGAGCATATACAACATTTTCATACTTAGCTTTTCCATCTCCATCCCCTCCAAACGAAACACTAAATACTCCTTTCCAGCTGTTTAGCATACTTTTCATCAGGATTACAAGCCGGTGCCAGATAAATCAGCAATGAGAGAGCATGCGTGTTTGAATATACTACTCGCTCAAACACTGACAGAAAGTGTGTTCTTTGATGGGCTACCAGTGAACCCTCAATATTCTGCACCTGCTCTTCCCATAACTTTTCTACATCGCTGTTCTTTCAAAAAGTGCACCCAATACTTTCACTGACTGAGCCTCCTCGACCCAGACGCTATCATCTAACCGTGCACACTCACCTATGTTTAGTTACCAAGAAATGCTTCTCATACCACATTATTCCTCTCACCACTTTCATCAAATAAACCAAACTCCCAGGAAGAAAGGCCCCATTGTCTACAAAGGCCAGTGAATTCAAGAAGATATTCGGCTTAATCACAATCACTTGTATTTGCCGTTCGAGATACTTAAATCGATATACAGTTTAATGAAATAAGGGGAACTCGAATCCTCTGGTCACACTGCCTTTTGAAGCTTCAGCCTTTCACTAGCCAAACTATTTGTGTTCACAACCACCATCGGATTCTTATATAAATTTTCATACCACTTCACAAACTGTTGATCAAATCCAAAATTTTCCTTCACCAGCGTCCGCATTATCGATCTTATAACCGACCCATATACTTTGACAACATCCATGCACAGTAGCAAAACCATAAGGGAAAGCGCCTTATTTGTTGCCATTTTGTCGTCTCTGCGCACCAACAAGTCATGCAACACATTGAGAATATGATGTGCCTTCTTTACTTGAATATCACCAAACTGATATTCTCCCAGGATGCCATGCATCACATTCTCCAGTCTCTTAGCAAAAAATTTGGATATTATTCTGTAGTCACTGTTTGAAACCAATATAGGCCTCCAGTTTTGAAGGTTGACTCTATCGTCTCCTTTAAAAAGGAGAGATATCATGCCTACAACATCCGCTGGATATTCTTTTTCAACATAGCTTCTTACCACCAAATTAAACAGCTGGGGCAGCCTTATTTGGACACGGTTGCCATGTATCAATAGATCTTTCCTTCTATCATGTCTATATTATTTTAGAAAAATCTGTGTAAATAACAAATTTAGAAGGTTAGAAGGAGGGAATTTAGGAGGGTGCAAGTTTTATTCAGGGATTTCAAAGTAATCCCCGTAGTAACTAACACATTTAGTAATAGATTTTTATAAGATAATTATTTATAGTAAATAACTTTAATTATAATTATAATCTCAAAATTTATTATTTTGAGACATGTATAAAGTTATAAAAAAAATAATTAAAGTTAGACAGTCCAGCTTTAGTGTATCTATCTCTTTGACGGGATATATCTGTCAAATTTTTCAAATCCTTCAAGACGACGCACCTTCTTTTTGCGCCATCTATCATTAACTCTTGACAGCCTTTCATGATTATGTGTAGACCTACTAAAGCCGATATTCAAATTTCATTTACGACTTTTTACTTTTTCTTCACGATCATAAGTGTAATAGTTAAAATATTTTTTTCTTCTGGCTTCTCCAAAAGATAGCCATTTTCCTTATAGTGTTCAGCAACATCTTTGTTATACGACAGCTTCTCTCTTCCTATGTATTTGATTGTGTTAGCGTCTCGGTTATCTCCAAATTGATGCTGCGGATATCGACGATTCGCAATGACGGAACTACTGAAATACATCAGGACTGTCGATGATGCTTAATGGAATGAAGGCTTCTTGACACTTAGGAAATCCTTTCCAGGCCGATTCTATTTCCCCATCACTGAGTGATGATTTGTTGACATTTAAACCACCTACATTGTTTTCGTCAATGCTTATATTTCGTTAATTTCGTCAATTACTAACAGAGGCATTGAAACTTGTTTGTTTTTCATCACCAAAACTAAACCTTCTCATTTTCAAAAGTTAAGGCTTTTTTTATGACGCTTGTTGCATTTCATTTTTAGAAGACATACAATAAAAAAAAATTGGTGCAATAAAAATCAGACATTATTTTTCTTCTAATTTCTTAATGGCCATACTTTTGAAACTCCCACTCACGATTATCTAAAGGACAAACTTGCCGTGTTTTTAACCATCTTGATATACAATGAAAGTGAAAAGCATGATTACAGACACCCCAAGCTACAGTGCATTCTTCACTAGTAGCTGAAGCTTGATTAGCCTGGCATTCTATACAAAGATCCATGATGTGGTTTCGACATATGGCGCAGTTGTCAACAACAATATCCCAAGCCCATAATGCAACAGCACTCCATTTCTTGACTTCAAATCGTTTCTTTTCTTTATTTGCTGCTGTTCCTTGATGCTCTTCAGCCTCTGCCTTGTCAACTTCCATATGTGCTCCATCATCTGCCATTTCTAAAGTCATCCTTAATTATTGGCTAAATTATCAAAAGTTAAGGCTTAATCATGTTAGAGAACTTCCTATAGGATCGTTGTACATTCCTTTCTCTTCTTTACAACATTTATTGTATATTATCCAAATTTTCAAAAATTCAAACAAGATTGTTGAGTCACAGCTTTTTTTGTATAGATTATTTTGCACAATCTGCATTTTTGAAAGATCTTCAATAATTGACTTTATGGAGCAAAGCTGGTTGTCAATCACGAAAATGACGTCAAAGATTCTAAAACTTTCGAAAGGGTTAACATCTGCTAGGATTAATCAAACCATTATAAAACCACTTAAAGTAGAATCAACAAGGAAAACTGTTGATGCTTCTTGAAAAATAAATGACGCCATAGATAGGAAAATATGACGAAGGAATCTGTGATAGGAGTCTATGAATCTATGATAGGAATCTTTAATATGAAATTATAAATTTTATAAGATAGATTTTTATAAGTAGTTATAAGATATTTAATAACATATGTCATTTGGTTATTAAACTAATAATTCAGAGTTGGAGGAGATCGTGCACTGAGAAAAATTATATTATACAACTTTTGAATTAAAGAAAGCCACTCGAATACGCACATATAATTATAGATAAAGCTTGAAAATCAGCCTTTATTGACAATAAAAAACAGCGATTCAGAATATCAGAGAGCCATAATTCACGATTTTGAAAATATCAACTCCCATAATTCACAACCCCTCCTTATGGAAGATGAACTCTGCAGTCTAGAAAACAATCAGGTGACCCTTAAATTGAAAATCACCAAAGTACAAGAGTATTTAAAAAACAACTTAGCAACTATTACCACACTATTGAATCAATTATCTGAGTTCAGCAATTCCAGTATTAATTGCAGAGTATCCCATGAGAGCTTACAAATACCTATGTGTGGTAAATCTGGCGCCCCCTTCATGGAAATGTTCCTTCCCCCAAGGAAATCCTCCCCCGTGACCCCTACTCCGACCCCCCACTAGAAAAAATTCCTCCTGAAAACACCTGTATACTTCCCAATAACCAATACTATATGTAAAAAATGGGCAAAGTTTATAAACTGTGTGGGATTAAGTCATCCTCAAAGACATATTTATTAGATTTTCGACTATGCTGAACAAAATGGCTATCTGAAAATTTTTATTGGGTGACTTCAGGAAGAAAATGAGTGTGGGTGGGGGCCAAGTTGCCCTTTAATTTTTTTGGTAAGTTAAAAGGGGCACTAGAGCTTTTAATTTCTGTTCGAATGAGCCCTCTCACGATATCCTAGTACTACTGGATCGATACGATCACCCCCGGAGAAAAGAAAACAAACACGCAGCCATGATCTGTCTTCTGGCAAAAAATACAAAGTTCCACAATTTTGTAGATAGGAGCGTGACCTACAGTAGGGTCATCTGATACGCTGAATCTGACGGTGTGATTTCATTAGAGTTGTATGACTTTTAGGGGTTTTTTCCCCCTTTTTTCGAAAATAATGCAAATTTTCTCAGGCGCGTCACTTTTAATGGGTAAAACTAAACTCGATGAAACTTATTTGTTTGAAATCAGAATAAAAATCAGATATTTCTGTATATAACTTAGATAGGCCTAGTCAGTGAGCTACACATATTTATAAGTAGTAGGCTAAATATGTCACTGAGTTATATATTTCTGTATATAACTTATATAGGCCCTGTCAGTGAGTTATGTATATTTATAAGTAGTAGGTTAAATATGTCACTGAGTTATATATTTCTGTAAATTACTTATATGCCAAGTCACTGAGTTACGCATATTTATAAGTAGTAGGCTAAATATGTCACTCAGTTATATATTTCTGTATATAACTTATATAGGCCTAGTCAGTGAGTTAACACATATTTATAAGTAGTAAGCTAAATATGTCACTCAGTTATATATTTCTGTATATAACTTAGATAGGCCTAGTCAGTGAGTTACACATATTTATAAGTAGTAGGCTAAATATGTGACTGAGTTATATATTTCTGTATATAACTTATATAGGCCTAGTCAGTGAGTTACACATATTTTAAGTAGAAGGCTAAATATGTCACTGAGTTATATATTTCTGTATATAACTTATACAGGCCTAGTCAGTGAGTTACACATATTTATAAGTTGTAGGTTAAATATGTCACTCAGTTATATATTTCTGTATATAACTTATATAGGCCTAGTCAGTGAGTTACACATATTTTAAGTAGTAGGCTAAATATGTCACTGAGTTATATATATATATATCTGTATATAACTTATATAGGCCTAGTCAGTGAGTTAATCAAATTTATAAGTAGTAGGCTAAATATGTAACTGAGTTATACATTTCTGTATATAACTTATACATGCCTAGTCAGTGAGATACACTTATTTATAAGTAGTAGGTTAAATATGTCACTGAGTTATATATTTCTGTATATAACTTATATAGGCCTAGTCAGTGAGTTATGTATATTTATAAGTAGTACGTTAAATATGTCACTGAGTTATGGCCTTTGCAAAACAAAAGTGATCCGTTTATCTGGCCTCCCCCAGGCCATTCAGCGTGTCCCCACGTGGTGATAGGGAAACACTCTACAGATATGTAGGGTACCTCCATAGGAGGCACGGACCAAGGGGGGACCTTGTCCCTGGGGGTCCATAATAGAATCTGGGGCACCCTCGCCCGGGGTCATAAATACAGGCGGAGGAGGAAGAAGGTCCCTCAAATGTACACTCAAAAGGGCCCACTGGTTTGTCCACAAGTTCCATGAGTTGCAAACCTTCTCCCAGCAATGGGTTAAATTGCATGGTGATGCAGAACACCATCGCGGGAGGATCCTCTATAGGAGGACAACTTTGGCAGGGCGTAAGATCCAGATCTATGGACAAAGGCCTCTGCAAATTGCTGCCTCGTCCTTTTCGGGGTACTTGCAAGACTGGGGACCTTGTGGTCAACTCTATTCCCACTTGAGGACTGGCGTCCCTCAAGGAAATTATAGCCTAGTAAACGACACAGCATTCGCACGGGATTCTGACTAATGGACAATTCTTCTGGGATTGGTATGTTTTGATGGGCGTCTTTGGGCTGAAAAACCTCTTCCTAGCTGATTTATCTATTATGGGCTGCCTCCCCGTAGTAGCATAATATTTGTAGGCATGAATATATAATGAGTTGGAGGTAACAGGCTTGAGATTGTCTGTGTAGGATTTTAACTCTTGTTGATGGAAGAACATCGCCAAGTGCTGTTAACCATGTTGTGACTAAGATGGGCCCAGGATTGCACAAACCCTCCGTTCAGCTGGAAGTCCCAGGGACTTGCTGCTGTTCGGTTCTAAGTCGGCTTAAGCACTTCGGTGTAGATTTGAGAAGATATGTGATCCCCGTCCTGCAATGGTATCCGGGATCATTGCTTTTCCTGAGGCGAAAATAATTTCAATGATTAAAGAACATGAAAATTGGAACTTGGGATGATACAACATTAAAAAATGACTATCGTATCGACATTTTAACTGACGAATTCAGACGATTCGAACTGGACTTATTAGGAATTTCAGAAACTCGTAACCCAGGGGTAGGAAGCATTAAATCAGGGGATATAAAATTTTTTTACTCAGGCACGAAGGATGGGGTGCACAGACAAGACGAATGGTTCATGATGAATAAGGAAGATGCTAAGTCTTGTTTAGACTGGAAAGATATTAATAATAGAATACTAATTGCTCATTTTATGACTAGAAAGATCAGGGTATCAGCTTTAGTAGTATACGCCCCTGTAGAACAGACTGACGGAGATACTAGTGACTCAGAAGAATTTTACATACAGTTACAGGCGCAAATAGACAAGGTCCCAGGTAGAAATATGATGTTATTACTGGGAGATGTTAACGCCCAGGTTGGTAGAGATGAGGATAGATGGTATCCCAGCTTAGGTAAATTTGGTGTAGGAAAAGAAAACAGTAATGGATACAGACTTTTGCAATTTTGTAGGTATAACAATCTAGTTATAACCAATACGGTGTTTGGTCATAAAATGGCTCATAAGCTAACATGGTATTCACGTGAGGGTAAGACAGCAAACCTTATTGATTATGTTATAGTAAACCGAAGACTGGCAGGATCAATAGAATATACTAGGGTATATAGAAGTGCTGTTATTGATGTTAAAAGTAACAAGCACCATCTAGTAGTGTCAAGGGTTAATTTAAAGCTGAAACATCGGAAGGGTAACTACCTCCCGGGAAGTTATGATGTTAGTAGACTCCAGGATGAGAATTTGAGAGAAACTTTCCAGGAACAGTTGAATACTAAACTTAAGAGTTTAAAATTTGATAATGTGGAAGATGGTTGGAATAATTTAAAAAAAATAATTTGTGAAGTTGCTGAAGGTGTATTAGGGAAGAAAGCTAGAACTGCAGCTAAAAATATTAGTGAAAAAGCTTTATGTTTAATAGAAAGGAGAAAGGACTTGTACAAGAAATATATGAGTGATAGATCGCATGAAAACAAAAAAAATGTAAAGAAAGTAGAGAAAGCATTGAAATATGAACTAATGAGGTGTGAAGTGGAGGCCATGGATAAAATTGCCGAGGATTTAGAGGATGCAGCTAGACGGCATAATAGTAAAATATTGCACTGGCACGTTAACAAATTGAGAGGTAGTTGTCACTCCGGACTTGTCCCAGTTAAAGATAGGAATGGGGTGGAAATTATCGACTAGGAAAAAGCTATAGCGAGATGGGTCGATCATTTTGAAAACTTGCTTAACCGAGATAGAGTTACAGGGAAAAATATAGAGGAAAATGAAAAAGTTTGTGATACCTTGGATGTAACGAAAGATTTTTTTTGTGAGGTGAAATTAGCAGCATTACTAAAAGGATTGAAGAATAATAAGGCTCCAAGTGCTGATAGGGTAATAAATGAGTTTCTTGAATATGGTGGCTCTGAGGTTAGAAATAAGTTATTGAAGATTAAGAATATGATTTTTGAAAAAGGGGAAGTACCTAACGATTTTAGGAAAACCTTAATTAAGCCACTTTATAAGAAAGGTGATAAAAGTGAGTTTGTTAATTATCGAGGCATTAGTCTGGTCTCTGTAGATAGCAAATTACTTAGTAATATGATACTTTTTAGACTGAGAGATGCCGTAGACAAAGTTTTAAGACAAGAGCAGTGCGGTTTTAGAAAAGGTAGAGGATGTGTTGACCAAATTTTCACTCTTAGGTTAATAATTGAGAAGTGCCTAAGTTTTCAAACACCTTTGTTCTTCAGTTTTATAGATTATGAGCAAGCGTTCGATTCTGTTGATAGAGGAGCATTAGTATATGTTTTATACTTTTATTGTATACCAGACAAATACATTAAAGTGATTAGTGCTATGTAAGAAAATAACACTGCTGCGGTTAAGGTAGGAAATGAGGTTAGCAGCTGGTTTTGTATTAAATCAAGATTTAAGCAGGGCTGTGTTCTATCCCCCCTTTATATGGATTATTTTGATGAACTTTGTCTTAAGGAGCACAGGAAAGGCATTGTGAGAGCACGGAATCAAATGGAGAGGAAAAAGTCTCCTGGACTTGGATTATGCTGATGATTTAAGCATCCTAGATGAAAGTGTGAGCAAAATGAATGAAGTATTAGAACTTTTGCGAGTTCAGGGTGCTAGTATTGGTTTGAAAATTAATGTTAGGAAGACTAAGTCACTAAGGCTAGGAATAAGTGAAGATGAAAAGGTGACGTTGGGTAATGAAAAGATTGATCGGGTGGGCAGCTTCACTTACCTTGGTAGTATTATTAGTAAAGATGGTGGGTGCAGTGAAGATGTTAAAAATTGAATAGCCAAGGCTCAGGGTGTTTTTTCACAGTTAAAAAAAGTCTGGAAGAATAGGAAGATATGTCTGCAAATCAAGATTAGAATATTAGAAGCTACAGTTTTGACAGTGGTCAAATATGGCTCTGAAGCATGGGCGCTCTGAAAAGCGGATGAAGATTTACTAGATGTTTTCCAGTGAAATTGCTTAAGGATTGTTCTGAGTACCCGCTGACTGACCATATTTCAAACAAGAAGCTATACAAAAAATTGGTTCAATACTGCTTTCTAGGTCTATAATGAAAGAAAGGTTGAGGTGGTTAGGGTATGTTGTGCGGATGAAGGATGACAGATTGCCAAAGATTGTTCTTTTCGGCCAACCATCTAGGGCTAAACGGAAAGCAGGCCGTCCCCGTCTGGGATGAGAGGACGTCATAAAGACAGATTTAAAGGAGATGGGAGCTTCATGGGCGGGTGTAAAAAGGGAGGTTTTAAATAGATTGGGGTGGAGGAGGAGCGTGCGTAGCTGTGTTGGCCTCAGGCGGTTTGGTGCTGCGATCAGTTGTTAGTAGTAGTAGTAGTATATATATATATATATATATATATATATATATATATATATATATATATATATATATATATATATATATATATATATATATGTATATATATGTATATATATATATATAGAAGCGTGCCCCATGCATTTGTTAAAAAAAAACAAAGGTTCGGCGATGCGTATTTCATAATGACGAAAGATAAGCCGAGGTTTTACGAACCAAACAAACTGAAATGATAGCGATAAGGATTGGATTTTTGATTTTGACATGGATAAGGTCATTAATACCTACCATACTTTTGAAAATCAAAAATATGGACTGCATAAATATGTTGCATAAATAACTGCATAAATAATGTTGGAAGAAAAAGAAGCATTTGTTCCACCACCTGAACAATTAAAAGGAGCAAAAGGTTCGACGTTTCAGAATGACAAAAGACAAGCCTAGGCAAAAGAAGAACTTTTTGGCCCACCATCTGAACAATTAAAGGAAAATACCACCGCGTGAAAAATACCCCCCCCCCCCTCGGAAAATACCCTCTCGGTAAATACCCCCCCACCCTCCCCGTTGAAAATAAGGCTTTCTAAATTTGAGAATTTTATTTGAGTTTTATTTTTTATTTCCGTAGGGGAAAGGAATTTTGGTACTTGTATATTATGCGCCACTCGCTCAAGTTTACGCTGTATAAAACTCGAGAACAAACCGGTTTCTTCGTTAGTTTTTTTCCAGCTTAGTGCGAGACAAGACAAAGACAAGTGACAGAATAGATGGGAAATATATAATTTGGGCAATATATTTGCACATAAGGGGGGGGGGCAAGTATTTGGATGGTTTGAAGTCAGAAAACAATTCTTTCTAGGTATGGCCACTAAAAAATTACAGAAGAATAGCGAGGTATCTGGAAATTTTGTTAACTAAAAAAAAAAAAAAAAAAAAAAAAAAACAGTATAAAGCAAATGTAATGTTTCATTTAAGTGTTTTTTGCAAGTGTTTAGTGTTTGTTTGTTTTTTTTCAATGACCGATTTTCCAAGTATTAAGTACTATTAATAGGTTAATGCAGTGTTTCGTTTAAGGGTTTTATGATGATCGCTGATCAAAGTTTCTGTATTTGTGCCCTTCATTTATGTTATTTTACTATGTTCATGGCCGTATATTTGGCTTTAAAATACACTCCTCTATCTACCTATCTAAAATTCAGGATACCAATACCAAATATATTTAACTCACAGACTTGTTATGCTTTACCCCCCCCCCCTACTGTGCAAATCTATAGCCCAAATTTATTTTTAAAGTAACGAAAAAACTGGTGTGTTCTCGAATTTTACTCGGCGTAAATTTGAGTCAGTGGCGAATTATACACAAGTACCAAAATTCGTTCCCCATACGGAAATAAAAAAAAAATTAAACTCAATTAAAATTCTCAAATTTGGAAAGCCTTAATTCCACGGGGGGGGGATATTTTCCAGGGGGGGGTATTTTCCGGGGGGTAAACGCCTAGAATCGCCTTCCATATCTATGAAAATCAAAAACCTGGACTAGATAAATCGTTAGAAGAAAAATAAGTTTTTGTCCCACCACCTGAAAAATTGAAAGAAGCAAAGGTTCGGAGATATGTCTTTCATAATGACAAAAGACAGCCGAGGCAAAAGTTAAAGGTCCAATAAAAAAAAATTTAATTTTACAAAGGCAACACTTTAGGTCTAATTTAAGGTCCATTTGGACGTCATGACATCAAGAAAAGGGTCAAATTGTCTACGTTAAATGTAAAAATACGTTATTTAATATATTAAATCAATAACCTACAGAAAAAGAGCTCTGTCGCTCAGTTGTGGTCTTAGGGATTACGGATCAGCCACTCAAGCTTGGGAATTTTGGCGTTTTCCTCAAGTTTGTGTCCTTCTTTGAAACGTCAGGCTTGGTATTGTTACCCCATGTAAATGTGCTGTCAGTGCATCTGATTTTAAGTTCAATAAAATAGAACAGCACTATGTGAGATTATAGTGAAACCGTAAGTTGTGTTCATTCCAATGTAATGTTTTGCATACGTCCTTTGGGTTGACATCTGTTAGATTAAGAGCGTAATGCCAACATTTGGATATTTTGAAGAAGATCTAACGGAGTGATCTACATTTTGTTTTCTTGTTTTATGTATGTATTGGCACTCGTGGTAAATCTTGCCTCTTAAAATAGTTAATTACTGTATTTAGTTTTTTTATCTGCCGAAGGTTGAGGTTTTAACTTTAACATGAGTTGGGAAGGATCGCATATCGTCGATTATACCATGAGCAAGACAATTTGAGTGGTCCAAAAGTCAAATCGATTAACTATTTTTTGTGATTAATTCGATTTTTTACCTTCAGTAGCACCAATTGGGGGGGGGGGATTCGGAAAAGAGTTTTTGGGGTATTTTTTGGGGAAAATTCGAAAAAACTATCTTAATGAAAGTACAGAACCTTTGCCCGCCTACAGAGGGCCTTGTCTAGGGGGAGGGGGTACCCGGTTTGTATCCCCGCCACAAATTTTTTGTCTGTCTGGTACAAAAGAAAAAAAAATAAATTAAAACAAATTTTTGCACACATAAAACTTGATAATCACTAATCTTGTTTTTTGTATAAAATAAAGTTATTAGTTTCTTGATATTTGCCAATAGGGCTTAGAAGGGCAGCATAGGCTTTTTTTGTTGCTGTTGATTACAAAAAATACAATTCGGGGAATTAAATTTCCATACTACAATTTTGCTCCCAGTAGAGTCAAAATCGACATGTTAATCTCGTGTAGATTAATAACTAAAATTTAACTATAATAAAGTTAACAGTTTCTTGAGATTTGCCAGTTAAGTTTCAAAGGGTACTATAGAGTTCGTTTTTTTTTTTATTTATTTATTACAAAAAAAAAAACAAAAAAAGATACGAGAAAAAGTAAGAAAAAGCTTACTATCTTAGTGGTTAGCACTCTTTTACTACCTTCAGCCTTCTTTACTGGAGCTACAACAAACATACAGTTGAATAGGGATATACCCCAGCACGATTGCTAAATATCAAGCAAAAATAGTCAAAACCGACACATCTGTAGAATAGCAAAAGGCATGTTTATCATGATTGTAGATAAAATTGTATATGAGTGTATATAAAAGAAAAAATAAAGTAACATAACCCTAACAAAAGATAATATTCAGTTTATAAATTGAGTTTTTTTTTAATTATTAAATTACAAGATATTATATGTCAGGGTTCGTCAGAAATAATGCCAACATATAGGCCTATGGATTTCAGTACTTTGAATCTTTAAAATTAGAGACCCCAACCATTTTGATTTTTACGGGATGCTAACATTTCATCTAACCGTCACAAGCACTAGACGTTATTTTGTCGACAAGGAAAATCCGTCAGAACATTGACACGTCAGGACATAGACAGTCATAACATCGGCACGTGAGTTCATCGACAGTCACAATCGCTACCCGTCAGAACGTCGACAGTCATAACATCGACACGTCATAACATCTGAAAAGGTTTTAGATTTTATGACGTGTTGACGTTCTGACCGTTAGTGGTTCTGATGGATTTTTATTATGAAATTTTTTTTACATGTTATGACGTGTCGGTGTTATGACTGTGGACGTTCTGACGGTTAATGGTTCAGACGGATTTTCGTTATGAAAAAAATTATAAGTTTATATAATAGTAAAAATTATATAATAGTTTGGAAACAAATTTCGGCAATATATTTGCTCATCAGGGAGATGGGGGTAAAGCATAATACATATTAAATAAGTAACCTAATCTAGGTAACTTTTCCTCCTTAAACTCCAAAAAACTAAAATTTTAGAATTTTATGACGTGTCGATGTTATGACTGTCGACGTTCTGAAGGGTAGTGGTTCAGACGGATTTTCGTTATGAAATTTTTTTTAGATATTATGAAATGTCGATGTTATGACTGTAGACGTTCTGACGGTTAGTGGTTCTGACGGATTTTCGTTATGAAAAAAATTTTGATGTTATGACGTGTTGGGGTTATGACTGTCGACGTTCTAACGGGTAGCGATTGTGACTGTCGATGAACTGACGTGTCGATGTTGTGACTTTCGACGTTCTGAGGTATCGATTCTGACTGTCGATGAACTGACGTATCGTTGTTCTTACGGGTAGCGATTGTGGCTGTAGATGTCCTGGCGTGTCGATGTTATGACTGTCGATGTTTCTAAGGATTTTTTGTAGAGTTTATTATGGATTTTGTCGATGTCCTGACTGTAGTGGTCAAGAAGTGTCGATTTCCTGAGGCCTTCACATTATTACACTGTATTTAAAAACGATTGATTTTTCGTAAAATCAAATAGAAGAAGAGAAACTATTTTACTATAATTCTGTGGTAGATAAGTGTGCTTTAATTCCAGTGGATTGCGTTTGTGATGCATTTTCAGGAGCCAGTAATATTATTCCATAAGCATATGTCACAAAAGAAGGATTGAGCGTAGACAAAATCTTTCTTTTAAGAAATCTGATTGGTTCTCATCAGGAATCATTTAAAAGAACAAACAGTAAAAGTCGAGTAGATTTGTTTTCATGTGTGAAAATTTAAGCAATTAAAAAAATAAAAGTATTTATTCACAATATTTTTTAAAAAAAATCCCTCTTGTTCTTTTTGGCGTGACCAGGGGGTTTGTTGTACGGTACAGTTTTTAAACAAAGTCCATCTGAGGCGTTTTGGCGTGACCCATGGTTTTGTTGACGAGGCGCATTTTTTAAAATCGCCAGTCTCATTCTTTTTGGCCTGACCAACGGTTTAGCTTATTAAGCTTGCTTTTTTTTGAAAAGAGTCAATACAGTTCTTTTTGACATGAAACAGGGTTTTGATGGCTGGCCCAGTATTTAGAAATTGTCCATATATATATATTTTCGTGACACTTTTTTTTGATAACATCGCTAATTATTTAAACATAATCCCTGTGTTTCTTTTTCAGTGAACACGGTGTTTGATGGCATGCATAGGTGTTGGGAAGGGGCAGGGGGAAAGGGGGCAGCTGCCCCCCTCGACCTTCAAAAGTGATTGATCTAGTTCTGGAAAATAAAATGTTTTGACAATCCTTTTTTAAACGTCCCACCAGCACCCGCTCCACTGCCCCCGCCCCCCTCGACAAGCGGCTGCCTACGCCCTTGATGTCATGGTCCCGTACGTCGTTGGTCCTTTTAGTCTTTTGGGGTGCCCCGTGAGTGGGTTGACATTTACCATTGGTTACAAATAGTCCTTCTGCTTCTTTTTGTAGTGAATCAAAGTTTTGTTATTAACTAAATCCGTCTCTGTTAATTATGTTAAGTAATTATTTTTTTAATTTAAAGATTTATAACAAAATTGAGAAACTTATTATTTATAAACATTTTTTAAAGTCAAAAAAGTCACAATTACATTTTTAACTACTCCATCAAATTATCAATCTTAAAAACCACAAGCCAATAAATAACTACTTGCAAGAGAGACGGTTAACAGAATAATAACACCTTATAACTTAAATAAAGTCTCAATATTTTTTCACTCGAATTTAACTAAAAAAAACGTTAACTTAAAATAATTTTATGATTAAGATATTACATATTCATACAATTTTTTTATAAGAATCAATTTTATTAACTCTATTATCTATATAATTTTAAAAAAATAAATTAATTGGGCAAATGACAATCTCATGGGCGAAAAAATGTAATATAAAAATTAAATATATAAAACAGTATTTATTGCAATTACTATATAAATAGAATAAATGAATATTATAATAAAAAGATAATATTTAACTTAAATTTCTTTGGCATTCACAGACCTTATTCTCTATATTTATTAATTAAAATTATCTTTTATTAAATTTCAAAAAAAAAATTATTTAACTTATTATTCAATAAAAGTAAAAAAAGAATAAAATAAATGCTTGAGACTAAGTGCAAGTCCTTGGAATCACCTTGCAAAGATCCAAGACGGCTTCAGAGTTCGTGCATGTACTGTTAATCAAAGTGACAATATACAGTACTGCTTCAGACTACGAGCTATTCCTGGGAATCACAATTACAAACTCCTGTACCTCTACAGACACCTTGCACGTACTGGGAATCACCGGGTCATGATAAATGTCGGATACTCTCGAATAGAAAGTCATTTGAAGACACGGTTAACGCTAAAATTAGGCTACATTGAACTAGATCGAAATGTTACAAAAATTTTAACGATAAAAGACAACACTACTCTTAGCTGAACTGTCTTGGACTGAGATTTCGAGCAGTATAAAAATGTACCAGTCCGGTCACGAACTATCAAGGAATAACCGAGCAGGACGGTTGGCCCCGGCCGGATAAATACGTGTGCTACTGCGTACATCCCTGTGATAAATGTGAGCTCGGGAGCGACTGCATGCTCAAATTAACTTGAGAATGTTAATGATCAAATATTGACTTTACATACACTATACTGGAAAAATAACGTCAGTATGTGTTTGAGGTGACTGACAATGTTTTGCGGAAGTGATGCTATAAATTGACTTAATCTGTGTATCGTACGTGATGCTTTAAAGCTACTTAATCTGTTTCGCGGAGGCGATGCTTTGAAGCGACTGAAGATGTTTCGTGGAAGCTACGCTTTGAAGCGACTTAATATTTTTCTCTTAATCGATGATTTGAAACGACTGAATATATTATGTGAATTTTTTTCGCAGAACCATCGCCGGAGTTTTGTGAACTCTAATTTTCTTTGAAGTTATATTTTTGTAAACGAAAATTTTTAGTTATAACAACTTCGACATATTTTGAGTTAGATATTTAGAAGTCAATGTTGATTTCTTTTACAGAGAACTGCAAAAAGCAAAAAATGACCCACGTCCAGTCCCCCCCATTGTTGATGACGTCTTAAATAACTTCATTGGAGAGATTCATCCTGATCAGGGAGATTATGAGGAGTTTTTTAAAGAAGTTTTTTGTTTTCTACAACACTATTATTTTCTTTGATATAATAGGAATCATACAACCGAGGAAAAAAAAATTAGTTCGTAACAAACATCTAAAATATGTGTGGATTTCGTTTGTGAGCTCTCTCTCTCTCTCTCTCTCTCCCCCCCCCTACCACACTCTCTATCTCTCTCTCTCTCTCTCTCCCCCCCCCCCCTCTCTCTCTCTCTCTCTCTCTCTCTCTCTCTCTCTCTCTCTCTCTCTCTCTCTCTTCTTTTTTGTTTTCAATACTAAAATATTGTAAATTGGGTTTATAGGAATATCTCCAGTATCTCTACTTAAAACAAGGTCTCTATTTATTTATTTTTTAAATTAAAAGTATTTAAATTTCATTTAGTAGTTTAACCAATGAACAATTGAATAGTTTTAATTTGAAACTGTTGTTGATATATTAAAATCGTAAGTAGAGCACAAAAACAACATATCAAAAATTGCACATAAAAAATTGTTCAATTAAACATATACATATCAAAATATAATAAAAATATATCAAAATATATAATAATCATATCAAAAATCGAACATTTTGGAATATAAGCCTTATGTTTTAAGGTTTATTATGGTGTATGGTTTATTAGTTCCTTTCTATCAACCAATCCCTTAGTCATTGGTCATAGGTCTAATCAGCTGTCAAATATAGCAGAGTCCTCGCCTCTTTCAAATATATAAATTTAGTGTTTTATTTAGTCTTTTTGAGTTTTTATATATTAAACACTTTTTATAATTTATATTTTATTATTTATTGTATTTTTATTTATATGTTTTAAATTTTTTTGCTGACGGTATTTAAAAAATTATTGTGTTGTTCAATAAACATTAATATTACTACCAAAAAAAGGGGGAGGTTGAAAATTCTGTAGAAAATTCATAATGATTTTCTAAGTTAAGTGAAACAGACCCATGCTCAAGTTGATTTAAGATTATTAAGTGTTGACAACATATGACAAATTCTGAGATTATAGAGGAGTGTTCATGACAAAATGTCATTTTGTCCTTAAGTGACAAAATCAAAAAATGACAAATTGACATTTTAATAAATTTCAAATGACATTTAGTAAAATTCTTAATCCCTGAGAAATTACAAAAACGTAGGCTCCACGGGGCCGAGATAAGTAAATCAAGCACTGTTTCTATTTTCAGTAAAGACATGTTTTGAAATACATCAAATAAATACAGACGTGGAAGCATTGACTAACATTTCGCTTTACTAACACGTTGACGAAGTAGCCCATTTTTCTTGGTCTTTTTTTTAGTCATCTTGCTGATATGATAATATGATATGGTAATCATTGAATGATATGATATGATGATATGAATGATCATTAGATATGATAACCGAATTTTTGTCGAGAACTGCATTTTATTTTAATATTTCAATTGTTTTTGGCTCCTAAAGGCCTTTGAAAAAAATTAATTCACTTTTATATTATTATTGATATTGTTAATAGTAGTTTGCTTTTCACAATGCCAGGTCTGACGCACAAGTCGTTAGGGACTCGGAGAACAATTGTTTAAAGTCTGGCATATATTTTGTCCATATTTTTGGCCATATTTTGGAGGTAGAATAAGAAGGTTCACTGATGAAATCTAGCTTTTCAGCGATCAAAATTATAAACTTTGTATATGGGACAGTCAGTGGTTGAACTTCAATTCGGAATTTATTTTCCAAAATTTAGAGGGGGGGGGGGGGGTTATTTTTTTCCATGAACAAAAAAAAAAAATTTTCGGTTAAAATACCCCGCCCCCCCCCCCTGAATAGTAAATATTTCATTTTCTGTCTTTGTCAGTTGAGGAAGTATTTTCTAGCAGTCCAAGCCCTATGGATGCAGTCACAGCCAGGGGTGGTCGTCAGTCGCAGATCGTTCATTGTTGAAGGTGCTGTTTATGTCCTGTTTAAATGCCCTATGTATTAGTTTTCATTTAGAATAAACTCTGAATTTTTGTGCTCCAATTTCTTATGATTTTTTTAGATAATTATGAAAAGTATGGTAATTATTGAGCTAAGTTTTGGTGCTACATTTTGGAAATACTGTAGTTGCATTTTGTTTAAATAATTTTAAAAAAATGTAATATTGTAATTTTTAAATAAAATAATTTTTTAATTTAAAATACGTTTGAGATTTAGATGTGATGATAATCGTGTTCCAGTCACGGGTAACATACAGAAGTTGCGTTTCACAAAATTATTTTTATATTTAAAAATTTATTTGTAAAAAAATTCACATTTATTGAAAAACTGGCTTACCTGTCTCACGTTGCGGTGATCACGTCGCAGTGGAACGCTACCCGTCAAATACCGTGATCTCAAAAGAAAGGATGTTCAAGGAAAATCTCCCCCTGGCGAATTTCCCGATGGAAAATCTCTGTGGAAAGGTCCCCCTCCTGCGATAAATCCCCCTGCGTATTAATAAAGATCGTATTTATAAATTTGAAAGTATTTAAAAAATTCTCCGACGGACAACTCTCCTCTGGAATATCCCCCGCCCCGGGTGATCACTCGTCCGCAATGGACCAGGCCCGCGCCGCCGCGGAAAATTTCTCCCAGAAATCCCCCCCCCCACCCCCGGGGGGAAAATTCCCTGCAGAAAATTTATGGCTGTTTTGATTTGGTCAATTAAAAAGTTGATCAAATAATTTGATACTAAAGCGTCAAAATATAGAAGTAGACTTTGTGAGATTTATTCCTGAAAGGCTTATTTATATTTCTATAATTTCGAATATATAATATTTCAAGTATAATATAGAATGCATTTAATCTAATTGACTTCTAAAATGATTATTTAGCATTGGTAATAATTTTTATTTTTGGAAATCCTCAAGAATACACAAAGCAAGGCTTCATTCAGGCTAGTTCCTGAAAGGATTATATAACACAACGGACAAGTCCCTTCACAATTTTTTTTCTTATTTTGTTTTGCCGTCAGTTTCTAGTTTGTCTTTGCCTCTTGACTATGAAAAACAAGGGAAATCCCCCTCCCCCCTGGAGGGAAGGTTTCCACCCCCGTGGAAAATTTCAATTTCTACTGTTTTTAGTTTTAAATTTTACCTTTTTTCTCTTTAAAATGGTTCTTATGTTATTTCTGTTTTTAACGCTCAAGACGCCTAGTTTTATACAGGCAAAATATTGATGTTTTAAAACACCAACGATATTGCAACAAGGCACCAAGTGATTTTGGTGTTTCAAAACACCAAAATCACCATGAGCCTATGAAGGTGGTTAGCGTTGTCGATCTTTTCTGAAAATTAATTTTCAAAAATTTTCCACAAAAAAGCTTTTATGAGAAATGTAACGATAAATAAAAGTTCAAATAGGGATAAAATCCTTTTAATAGACAGTGTTTCACAAACAGTGATAGAAATTCAAAAAAAAATACCAGATCTTTAGGTCACATATGCAGTGACCGTTATCACATATACTGATGACGGTCACTGCATATGTGACCGAAATATCTGGTATTTTTTGTGAATTTCTATCACTGTTTGTGAAACACTGTCCATTAAAAGGATTTTATCCCTATTTGAACTTGTATTTATCGTCATGGAAAGGCAGTATGGTCTGCAAAATTATCTAAGAAAAGTAAAGAGCTACATTAAACATAAGACGAGCAGAAATAAAGGCAAATTGTATTTCAAATGAAAAACGATCAACATACATCACAATCAATCAATAAATGAAACCCAAAACGAACAGAAATTACAAAAATAATCAAACCAAGCTTAAAACGAACAGAACATATCACAACTGGGATATTGCACTGACGCCCTTTGCAATCTGCATACTTCTTTTGAATTATTTTTACAACCCCTTCAACTTTCCCAGAAAGTGTCAACTTTATACCCCACTTCGATCGTGAGATATTGCGTATTTGCCATTTTAACAACCTGATGCACGCAGACTCTTTTGATTCAGTGCAATAGTTGTAGTGTAGTTTTAATATTAGTAGTAGTCTGCGCATCATTTCTTTTGGTCAGTTCAACACCCCCTCAACATACCCTAAAATTTTCAACTTAGTACCCTAAGCTACTCCTGAACCGTTTTACAACCTGATGCAGATAGTGGGTTTTATTTATTCTACATCTTATTATTATTATTCTGTGAACGTATCACCGTAATACCCTAAGCCTTTTTAGAGGTATAGGATCAGACATGTACCCCTTTCCCTATAACAAAAACTATATATAAAAATGAGCAACTTGCATAACTTGCATAGCTGTTGCCCCAAGGGTTGTAAGGGTTTTTTATGCCTGGAGGCACAATTACTGGACCTTTCTACTATTTTGAACAAAGTGGCCGTCTCAAAATTTGACCGGATGTCTTTGAGTGAGGGCAGCCAAAGGAGGCGTGCGAGAAGTCTGGCTCCCCTCTAATCACTTTTGAATTTTAAAAGGGACACTAGTTCTTTCAATTTCCGATCGAATGAGCCCCCTCCAAAGTTTTTTACGATAGCTCCTTCCATACGAAGTGGCATGGGTAAAATAAAAAATTAATAAATAATGCCTCGAAGTCGTATCGCTCTTTACTTAGGCAGCGCTATTTTGCTGCAGATGACTAAATAATGCTATTGAATAAATGATTATCAATTTTCTCATATTAAAGACGTTACCTTAGACCTTAGATCCGCCTGTGCCTCCAGAGGCACCCAGGGCATCAAAAAGGAGCCGCCAATCTTCCCGCAGGTTTGCTGCTGCAAGTATCCTACTGAGGTTGGATTGATGCATGCAGGTTACGGAGATCTGTCTGGTACGTTTGACGCAAGGCGTTTCTGGATCTGCCCCTGCGGGGTGGACCCGATGGCTGCCAATGGAGCGCTTCATTTGGTAGTCGGAGATTGTCCATACGTATCACGTGGCCAAGGTATCTCCATCGGTGGACTATTATGATGTATGTCACAAGAGGCTGGCCAGTCTTGTTATGGATAGATTGGTTTGTTATTCTCTGCTGCCAACGGATGTTGAGACTTCTTCTGAGACATGTGTTTTCGAAAGCAAGTATTCTTCTCTCTTGTTCCTGGCTTAGGTGCCAGGTTTCAGCTGCGAAAAGCAGCACTGGCATAACATTGCCATTGAAGAGTCGTAGCTTTAGCCATATACAGGGTTTGGACTCGCCTATAAATTCCAAGAAATTCCTATATTTTAATGCACTCCTATGAAATGCCTATATTTTGGCTAAAATCCTATTATTCCTATATTTTCGGCTGAAGAGCACCAAGAACATTGCTCATGATTTACAATTTTCACTGCTCGTTAAGTAAGCCAAGATGTGCTTTTCTTTGCTTTTGACTTGCTTGTAGACTGTGCTGTCTTTCGGTGTAGATCGATAATTAATTACAATTGTTGAGCTGTTTGAACTTAACTAATGCTTTGTGTTGGGATTAGTAAGCTGCTTCTGCCTGGGCCATGCTGTTGTGTTGACTTAGTAGCCTATCTTTTGTTTTTTGTCATGTTGGGCCTGTCCGAAATGAGCGAAGATCAGTATATAGGCTAGCAGTCTCTGCTTAATGAGACTGTGAGCTCTTGCGACTTATACGTTTCCTGGCTGAACGTTATAAAAGACTGATGCGAATACGGCCCGGTTCCAGACATAACCACATTTTTTCTTTTTATGGACTTTTAATCGCAGGATGCTATTTTGGAGGTGATGCCTGATAATTTAGTATGGGGTCTACCAAGTTCAATAGTTCATGGCTTACTAAGACGGATTGCAGCGGTAGAAAGATTGGCGAATGGTGTATGACTGGGAACGACGAGTACTCGTTCTTTTGCAAACTCTGCTGGAAAAATCTTGGTTGCCCAGCTGGGGTTGCTCAGCTAAACCAACATGTGCGATCTGCAGAACACTAAGCCGCAGTTACTGCTCAACTACATCCACTACAGCTTCACCTGACCGGACAATCTCGAGTTGATGAAAAAACCAAGGATAAACCATTAGTTGGTACAAACATGTTTTGTGAGGGTGATGCCGCTTATAAAGCTGAGTTAATATGGGCACATCAGACGGTGCAGAGTTTCATGTCTGCTAACTCTTCAGACCATATTGTCGCAACCTTCCATGCCATTTTTCTGGTAAGATCCCCGACGGAATGTCCCTATGTGCGAAGAAACTCACGTATCTGATCACCGATGCGCTGCATCCTTACTGTAAGCAAATGCTTGTGAAGGAAATTCAGTCATATTTTGTACTAGAATAGGACAAGACAACCAACAACGCTGGTATTAAAGAGTTACAGATACGTGTTCAATATTGGTCCTTATACGCAAACGAAATCCAGAGTAGTCATTTATGCACAAGTTTTATGGGCCACGCGACAAGAATCAGCTGCCACTTGAAAAACTGATCACGCTTGGAAGTGACGGACCAAACGTCAACAAAAGCGTTTAGAACAAGTTCAATGCCGAAAAAAAGAAAGTGTTGGGAAAGGGAATGTTGAACATTAGTACTTGCAAAATCCATATAATTCATAACGCTTTCTTGAAAGGTCTTCAGGTGTTCGGAGAAGAAAGTTCTGACTTTGTTATTCTTGTGCATTCATTTTTTGACGGCTGGCCTGCACGTTGTGAAGACTATCGAAAGTGCCAAAAGAAAGTGGGAGTGCCAGAGAATGGTTTCATGAAGCATGTCCCAAGCCGCTGGCTGACGATCGGACGTGCCCTCGCTAGGATCATGCAACAGTGGCCGACAATCTTAGAGTACTTCCTGAACTTCGTGCCGAGAGAAGAAAAAAAACTGAAGAATCTTCTGTCCACTCCCAAAATTCTGAAGATTGTGGCTTATATCAAAAGTGCGACGATGAAGGCCCAACTCGAGTTTCTTCTAGCCTCAAAAGAACTGTTCATGAGTTTCACCCAACTGTTCCAGAAAAAAGAGCCTCTCATTCATGTTCTGCACTCAGAGATCAAAAGACTAGTTGTGACGCTTTGCGGACGGGTCTTTACTCCAGATTTCGTGACCGAGACTGAAAATTTCTCACCAGAAATGTTGAACCTTGCTGAAAAATTTGCAGAAAAGCCCATAGTTTCAGAAAATGTGGAACGAGCTTTCGGTGAGAAAGCAACACTGAAAGAAAAGGCTATTTTCTATGTCAATGTGCGGAAACATTTTATTGCGGGTATTCGCCATATTTTGGACAAATGTCCTCTGGAAAAGGATGGTTTTCTAGAGGCTTTACGCTGTTTGAGTCCGATCAACATAAAGGATTCAAGAAGCATTGCAGACATAGCGGTTGTGGCACGCGAGATTGCGATTGGAGTAAGCTCTGACGTCGCCCTGGCTGAATGGCTGCTTTTGCGAGCGGAAACTGGACCCCGTGTGGACATTACTCGGATCTATAATTTTTGGAGCCATTATCTTGGACTGGTGAATGAGCGCGGGGACAGCAAGTACCCGGAACTTACCAAGCTTATCAAAGTGGTGCTGACGTTGTCGCATGGCAGCGCAGATGTTGAGCGTGGGTTCTCGCGTTCTGGTAGGATTTTCGGTGAAGACCAGGCCTTGATGTCTGAACGCGTTCTTGATGCGAGATTCATGGTATATGACGCGTTGAGGCTTAATGGAGGAAAACCAAAACGGTTTGTTATTACAAAAGAGCTGTTGAATCTTGCACGTTCCGCACGGTCTCGGTATCAACAATATCTGGATGAAAAGAAAAAAGGAGACCTATGCGAGAAGGAGAAAACAGCTTTCGAAGAGGACAGCAAGCGGAAGTTGCAGGAGGTCCACGACAAAAAGAAAGAAATAGAAGACCTGGAAAGCAAAAGGAAAAAACTTAGAGCATCAGAGCAAGAAAAGAGAACAGTAGCAGATACTCTACTTCAGGAAGTGACCGACAGAATGAAGAAGGCTGCCGAGTCCAAGAGTTCCATAGACATTGCCCTATCTGTTTCTTTGCTCGAGGGAGCTGTGAAGTCCAGAACAAGTGAAAGAGAGCAGATGGTGGAATCTGCGAGAATGGAACAGTCTCTTGCAAAGAGAAAAACTGACCTCACATCGAAATTGATGCCCAAGAAGCAGCAAGAGTGATTCCAAATATTTTACCTGTATCAGTCAATCGTTGGCATAGTATGTGTATCTGATTTTTTTTTACATTTTTTTTACTATTTGTACAGTTTGTATTTGAAAAAAAAAAAAAAAAATGCAAAAACTCGGGAAATGACGAATTTATGTGACCAGGCATCCCACGCCATCTACCACAGATCTGATCCCGAGGACTTCCGAATCCTATATTTGGCCTATATTTGGGCCCAGGAAATCCCATAAAAATAGGACAAAGCCTATAATTTGAAACGAACCGACCTGTCCGAACCCTGCATATAGAGAAGCTTTGGGACCGCCAAACCTTCTGTAATCTATTGAAGACCCCATTGGCTTGGTCGATTCTTGTGAGCACTTATTTTGTGGTCAAACCGGTGCTTTCTATTATACTACACAAGTATTTGAAATGAACGACTTGCTCAATGTGTTGGTCTCCACTAGTGACGCTAAGGGGTGAATCTGTGGTAGCCATGTATTTTGCTTTCTCATTATTTATTTTCCGGCCGACCTGGCCACCTCTCTCCCTCACTTTGTCAAGGAGTTCTTGGAGTCTTTGCCTACATGATTCCAGGACGGCAATGTCGTCAGTGAAGTCTACATCACTGAGGCGTATTTCTGGATTCA
This sequence comes from Artemia sp. Qi Xiang Cuo, assembly GCF_049724085.1. Classification (NCBI taxonomy): domain Eukaryota; kingdom Metazoa; phylum Arthropoda; class Branchiopoda; order Anostraca; family Artemiidae; genus Artemia; species Artemia sp. Qi Xiang Cuo. The sequence goes on from NC_142811.1 coordinate 18,375,144, forward strand.
GCAGGATTCCGTCTGTGCTTGTACTTCGCAGTATGTAATCAATGATGATTACGAAAAGTAGCAGTGACAAGACGCAACCTTGCTTAACTCCTGACAGAATGTGGAAGAAACGAGTTTGGCCATCTGGTGTCTTTACACAGCACTTGCTATCTTCATAAAACGCAACGATCAGCGAAACTATCTTTTCATGGATTCTGTAATGCGGTAGGATCTTCCACAGACTTAGGTGGTCTACTGAGTCAAGTGCCTTTTCAAAATCGATGAATATCATATAGATTTCGGAGCGCCATTCTCTGCTTTCTTCCGTCAGTAGCTGTAGAATAAATATCAGGTCTGCACATGAACGGTTTGGTCTGGATCCATGTTGCTCGTCGCGAAGGTGTCTGTCGAACTGTGAGTTGATTCTCTGCTGTAAAATTTGCGTCAGTAATTTGCTAGGTATGAAAAGCATGCATATTCCTTACCAGTTGCCTGGGAAGGACGCATCACCTTTCTTAAAGATCCTCAGAAGAGTGCCGCGTTTCTAACCTGAAGGTATTTTCGCGGTCGTCCAGATTACTACAAACAGTGTTGTCCAGAACTTGAGGCAAGTGAGGACTGTCACGGTGATTATGTCCACGGTTAGTCTGTCTTCGCCAGGCGACTTTCCATTTTTCAGCTTCTTTGCTGCTGCTATAATTTCAGTGGATGACGGCGGATCCGTTCTGATATCTAAGGAAAACAGTGTTGTTGTTGAGATCTCTGGGGGATCGTCTGGTGGAGGTCTATTCAACAGCTTCTCGAAGTGACTGGCCGATGCATCATTTACGTCAGACTGCTGTGTCATCAGGATCCCCGTGGGGTCTGATACTGGTCCATGTTGAATAGAGGATGATTTCTTTCCAATAATCTCATTAGTGATTATATAGACGGCTCTTGAATCACCTCTCTTCGCTGCCTCTTCTGCCTGTGTTGCTTTCCGCTCCAGCAGGTTTCTCTGGTCTTTTCTGGCACTCTTCTTTACCTCTTTATCCGCGGCTCTGTATTCATCTTTTCTGAGGATTTGTCGGTCGGGGGTTTGTCTTTGGATAAGTGATGATTTTACTTTTTTCCTTGTCTCTATGAGTTCCCATGTTTGGTCAGATATCCACTGGTCTTTTGGGCACTTGCGGTACCCAATGGTGGCTTTCGCAGCATCGTGAAAGCACAACTTTATGCTCTCCCAGTATTGATTGCTATCAGCATCATCTAGTAAAGACAAGGCTTCAAATCTATTCCGCATCTCTAGTTTAAAGGCTTGGTTCAATTCTCTCAACCTCAGTTTCTCCGAGTTAAAGACTGGGTTTAAGGGAGCCTTTTTTGCGTTTCTATTTCTTTTCAATTTGAGGCGGATTTTCGCTGCCATCAGATTATGATCTGAGCCGACTTCAGCTCCTCTATATCCCCTAATATCGAGTAGGCTTGATCTCCACTTCCTGCTCCAAATACAATGGTCAATCTGATTTCGGGTGTGGCCATCGTGAGATATCCAAGAATATTTGTGTACATCTCGATGAGAAAATAGGGTACCTCCGATTACTAGATCGTTAAGGAGCGCGAAGTCAAGTAGTTCTCCGTTTTCGTTTCGCTGGCCCAGGCCATGCTCGCCGAGAATCTCTGGGGAAAACGATCGGTCGTCCCTACTTTCGCGTTAAAGTCTCCTAGAAAACATGCCGTGGTATTTCGTTTGCTACGGAGCTGAGAGCTCTGTAAAATTCGTCTTTTGATTCGTCGGAGGCGTCATTGGTGGGTGCGTAGCATACTATTACTGACAGTTTCGCATGCGCGCCGATGAAGCGGGCTTTCAGGATTCTAGGTGACACAGGTGTCCACTGTAGTAGAGCTTGGGAAGTCTGAATCTTCAAGTGCTCTTAGCACTTGTTTAGTCTTGGAGTCTTGAGACATTGTGCGGACGTTCCAGAAACCAAATTTGAGGTGTTGTTTCGCATTCATAAATCTTGTCCGTGGGCATGCAGAGGTCGTCATCAAAAGGGAGTTCGAAAATCCGAGGTTCAAACTTGATGTTTCGGTTGCAGTTAGGATTTCCCCCGGGGGCAGGCCCTTGAGGTCCCGGGTGTGGGTCGCAAGCCCACAGCCCAACCCTCCCTCTTTCTCCTGGCTTGGGACAGGCTGCATACGCAGGTGAGGTTATATTAAAGGGTGACAGAAATTGTGGGTGCGTCCCAAATGCCAATCGTCATTAACTACGATGAATTACTTTTTGTTATTTTAGTCCCAAAATAGCTGGTAACTTCTATCCCTTATATGGTCATGGTTAGAAAAAGGTATTAACATTTTAGTTCTTTCTGTGCTTATAGTACAAACAATTGACCAAATTGTTTTTATTGTGTGGTGATCTGGAACGCAAATAATAGTCATTTCCTAGTTATTAAATAAAAAAAAACAAGTTTTTTTTACAAGTGGAGCAATATTAAAACTTAAAACGAACATAAATTATTACGTATATGAAGGGGGTTGCCCCCTCTTCTTTATTTATTTTTTTTATACGATATTGGGTATTTTTCATCGGTAAAACAGTTAGTCTACTTTGTTTTTGTGTCATTTAGTTAAAGAATCAGAAGTTTATCCCTTGTATCGCTGCTCTGAGAAATGTATTTTTAGTTACAGGTTTTTGGTCAGTATACAGGCCTGGATTTACCAATAGGCTTGGGCCTAGGGGCGCACAATGCCAGGGGATGCCATAAATCATTACTGAATGACTTTTTTCTTAACAAAAACTGGACTGATGTGATTTATGGTCAAAGGGCCAAGTGCACCCCGCCACCATGCTGTCTATTTACAGAAAAGTGATTTAAAAATAACGAAGGAAATCCGTGGCCACTTATAAACAGTCAGATGTCTCCCAAGAATGGCAGTTGAGAGTTCAGTATCATCTCCCTCTTTCATTACTTTGGCTCGTCAATTACGCTCTGTTCAGTGCTTCCACTATCCCCAAATTTTCGGGGATTTCCTCAAAAATCTCGCAAAACGGAATGGCAAAAACGCTTGGGCCTAGAAGTGTCAAAGCTTTAAATCCGGCCCTGGCAGTATAAAAGGGGATTTAGGGTAGTCAACAGGCCCAAATAGACACTATTTCACCAAATATACATATCTTTGGTGCCAACAACTTTTTATCTTATTTCGTATCTGCCCTAAAAACAGATACTAATTGGTTATCGATTTTTAGAAAAGGCATTGTTCTAATTTTTGTTTGATTCCCAGTAATGGAAATTTGGTTCATTGATGCTAAGTTCAATTCATACGGGATTTCTTTGATCACCTGCGCCTTCCAGTGGGGTAAGAAAAGAAAGTTGTTTCTATATATGGTGCCCAAGTCAGCTAGAGTGATCCACGGTAGGGTGATAGAGGGCCATATTACGCTTTGGTTTTTCCCTTATATATCTTGAAGACCCTGGCTAGTTTTGAAGTTATTTAAACTTTAAGTTCTGTTTTGGGCCAACCTTTGGTAAATAATTTGTCATCAACCTTGAGTTTCAAAACCTTAGTAAATCTGGATAGAATCTGCTTCGGTAGTAAACCGTTATTCGGTCGTAAACGATATTCGTTAAACGTTATTCGGCAGCAATTCGGTAGTCATTGGAAACGTTGCCTCTTAAAACAGTAGCCTACTTGAAATTCTATTTAAATATACATTTCCTATTATATTTCTGTGATTTCCGGCTAGATTTTTTCCTAATTACCCTTCCCCCTCGCACAAGTGGCGTCAATTTATGAAAATGGGAGGATGCAGAGTGTGTTTTTTAAAATGTAGGGAGGGTATTTGTGATTTACTATCCCTATGATAAACTATCCCTAATTGAGCCCTCCTGTGGCCGGCCAACAACTTTTTGAGAATCAACAACTTTTTGCCCTGGAAACAGAAATTTTAGGGGTGCAAAATTTCAAATAAATATTCTAACGGAAGTAATCATTTTGTAATTTTTTTAATTGTTTTAATGAAGTAGAGAGCGCATTAAATAAATAAAAAAAAACTATTAATTAATTAATGAAATAAATAATAATTAAGTAATCAAAATAATTGGTAATAACCAAATAATTCAAATAATAAATAAAACATAAATTATTAATTAATTAATAAATTAAAGATAATTTTCTTAATAAATGAAAATTTTGTTTCGACCTGAAAATTTATGGGAGACCGGAGGGGGGAATCAAGATTTTGTCTTGGGTGCAAAAGTGGCCGGCCACACGAGAATCGCTTTAAAATTGTAGTGACCAATCCCTCATTAAAAAATAATACCGAATTTTAATCAAATTCATCTATATATTTCAAAGACCTCACGTTTTCTATGAAGGTACAAAAATAAGTACAATATTACGGTGAACCAGGTCCAGAAACAAATATTTTTCGAAGATTCTTATCTAGTATTAGAATCTTAATACTAGAATATAGAATCTTAATACTAGAATCTTAGTACTAGAATACTTAATACTAAAAAACTCAATACTAGAAAATACTTAATACTAGAATACTTAATACTAGAATACTAGAATCTTAATACTAGAAAAATATTTAAAAATATTTTTCTAAGATTCTTATCTAGTATTGCGCGAGAGTTCATTTTTTGCTAATAGTAGATGTTGGGGAGCGATTCGCTCTTGAAATTAAGGTTTCTTGCTTTTAAATTTTTAATTCTTCAAATTTATCTATTGTGTGTTTTCCGTGTTGATTGATTTTTCGGTTTTTAATTCTTTCAGTTTTGATTATTTTTTTTTTCGCGTTGTTCGTTTTTATCAGTTTATTTTTACACGTTTTGAGTATAGCCCTCAAGAAGGGAGGCGGTTTTTCCACTGAAATATTCGTTTTCTTCGTCCAGTATTTTCGTTGGGCTTAAAAAAAATCATTATCGGTCTTTGTTTCTTTAATTTATTTTTTATTGGTTTTTCTACATGAAAATTCACAGAGTTAAGTAACTAAAATAGAATTAATTGCTTAATTTATTGCTTTTTTTGGGTATTAAGCAATTGTGAGGCGGTGATATTGTGTGGCAATTGTGGTATCAACTAATCCAAGTCGATCTGGATTAGTTCACTAAAAAAGAGCAACAGAATGTAATTTGCAGGGGTGGGAATGATTTCGCAAAATATTCGAAATAAATCAAAATGTAAAGTGATGGGGCTAGAGATGCAGATAATATTTTGAAATCTCATAGGGAAAGTCTGAAAGCATGGTTTTAATGGGTCCTAGTCTGAATCAAATTTCAGGAAGGGACCTATAATTTGAAAAAAAAATTGTTTGCCAGAAAAGCGATATGTACTTTTAGATATCATAAAATTTGGCAAATTTAATGTGTTTTTAGTCATCCAAGGGGAGGGGGATTAAGTCTTGATCTGCCTTCCCCCTCTAATCGGCAGCCACCGACTGTGCTGGTCTCATTAGTTCAGAATTGACGAAGAAAACAAAGAAGATTGTAGCCTTCTCGAAACGAGATAATTTCAGTTCTTTTTAAGGTTGAAATGTTAAACAAATAAACTTTCAAATGGGGATAAATCCATTTATTTAGACAGTGAAAAAACAGGTAAAAAAGTCCAGATATTTCGGTCACATATACAGCGGCCGTCTTCAGTAGAAATACTAAAATAATAAAAATAAAACTAGCATATTTATATACAACAAAATAAATAACTTTTCGGGTCATTTACAAAATAATGAACTTCCGGATTATTCACTAGATTATTCTCAGAGAGAGTTCATTGACAAAGTTCATTCAAATGAAGACACGTCAAATGAAGACACAACACGTTCAAATTAGAAAACACGGAAGGCTTTGCCACTTTCATTGAAAATTTGTTTTATATTTCGGCAAGATTAAATAAGAAAATTTACATCAAGAACTTTGAATGAACTTTGTCAATGAACTCTCTCTGAAAATAATCTATTGGATAATCCGGAAGTTCATTATTTTGTTAATGACCCGAAAAGTTATTTATTTTTTGTATATAAATATGCTAGCTTCAATTTTATTATTTTAGTTTTTCTACTGAAGACCGTCGCTGTATATGTGACCGAAATATCTGGACCTTTGTACCTGTTTTTTCACTGTCTAAATAAATGGATTTATCCTCATTTGAAGATTTATTTGTTCGTCTTAGAACGGCAGTGTGGTCTAAGAAAACAACACCTAATTTAAAGGTGTTATGTCGAAAATAGGTTGAAATGTTGCTCTATACTATTACTAATTTAAAGAAAAATCAAATTTTTCCGATAGGAGTAAAGAGCGAAGTTGAAACTTAGAACGAGCAAAAGTCATTGCTTCACAGCATATGTAACGTCGATAAACTAAAACAAACAATGATTTTTGCATGCTTTTAAAATTATGCAAAACTAGTGCTTTACCGAAAACACAAAATCGATGCATCAAAACACGATTTGGAGCGAAAATAAGTAACCTGTAAAAATTAGAAGATTAATTTATAAGGCTCTCAATAGTCTTCCACCGGCCAACAAATCAGTAAGTTTTAGTTTGTGATTTTAACTCTCTGAATACTTCAAGTAAGACCAGTTTTCAGTAAAGCGCTAGTTTTTTTTTCAGAATTCTACAGATTTAGGGAAACATTACGAGTCAACTAGTTTGTACCAATATTGCAGATATATGTTGCATAAACTGCGAAGCTGTAATTTCTGTTCTTTTTAGTTTTCATCTTCGCTGTTTACTTTCATCAGAAAAACTTTGCTTTTTTGATTAATTATTTCAAAAGGCCATCATCTGCTGTTGACTTATCAAACACCAAACAAGTTGTTTTTTTTTAACTCAAAAATTATGTTGAATTATCTACAGCATTCCTTTCATTATCAGCTGATCATGCCACCCTTTTTAAGAACGGTGAGAATGGGATTCTACGAGAGGGGGGGGGGGACTGTAAATTTCTGACTGAGGGCTTTCAACTTTTTATTTTAGAACATTACCCTTTTCCTGCTTCCCATCCGTAAGAAAAATATTGTGTTGTTTTGTGTCTTCAGATAAGCGCTAGTTTTGCATAATCCTAAAAGCATGGAAAAATGAAAGTTTCTTTAACTAATTTATTGACGTTACAAAGGCTATGAAGCAATAATTGCTTGCTCGTTAGAAGTTTCAACTTCGCTCTTTACTTCCAGCAGAAAAATTTTGTTTGTTTTTTCAATTAATCCTTGCTCGATTTTGACCTAAAAAAACACGCGGCCCCAATAAAACCCACACTTCCTAATATGATCCAAAATAGCATTTATGCAATAAATAAATTTCCTAATGCTTAAAACCATTCCTTGCTGTGATATTATCTCTGTTACTTAAAGAGGTTAAGCTCTTCCTCCTTATTCAAGGTGGGGAGGGGGCTTGAGTTTCCTGTGATGGATTTTACGACAATGGCAATTTCAATTTTGTACTTTTTGTTTCGATCCGACGCCAGTTTTTGACAGTTTTCAGGCGCTTTTTTAAAATTTCTGTAAATTTGTTGTCTGAATAACATTTTACTAATAAGACTAATTGATATAATAGTCACCATTCCTGAATCGGCTACAAATGTCAAGTTTCACTCATTAAATAGTTTTTTTAAACGAGTTTTTGAAGTTTGGTTACTTATGATTGTTATAGCAACAAGAATTGTCATTTTTGGTGCCATATGGCATGGCATTTTATGGCGGTGATAGAGACACTTTATGACGGTGTTGATATTAAGGTAACCTATAAGGTAACTTAGAGCTTATCACCGCTTAATGCAGCTTTTTAATGTCTTTTTCTAATACAAATCTATAAAGGGTACGTTTAAAAGATCAACAGTTTTGAATTGAGTCTTTAAACAACTCTACAATATTGCCTTGACGAGAATCGGTCATTTCATTTGATTACAATCGCCACTCAATCATTCAACCGAATCGGAACCGCAGTTTAAACGTTGTGGTCCAAGAAAAAATTATCGTGTCTCTCATTGGCGGGTTGTGTTTGAGTTGCAAAAAAACGGAATGATCAACACGGGGATGCTGGATTTGAGATTAGTTTACTTTGCGGCAATAGTCGATTAGTGCAAGATAGTAGATAGGGGCAGTCTTGGATGTTCATGTTTTAGTTACATTAAAAATTAAATTGGTTTGTTTCGCACAACCGTTGGAGAGTAAAAGTAAGTTTCTCTTATTGTTGATGTTTTACTAAGTTATAGTGCCAAATATGACTAGATCAGTACTTTAAAATTAGGCTACTTTGTCGAGTTGACACCAGGGCCGTACAGTAGTGGCGTCAATTAAGGGAACTTGTGCCCCTAGGATTTTTGAAAGCGCCTCTTTTGAGGTATGCTCATTAAAAATGCCTTATATTGGGTATTCTTATTGAAAAGGACAAATTACCCCCCCCCCCCATTAAGATACTGAAAATCTGTTTACCCTCCCCCCTATTTTTATGTGAATTAAGGCCACAGCCGTACTATGGATTTAAGCTTGGGAAATCAAGCCGTTTTTTTGTAGTACTGTAGTTTCCAGGTATTTTTCTTTTGGGGTAGGAAGCAAACATTACTCAGTAATGTAGGGAACTAATCGGTGCGGCTTTGGTTGATATCTTATTATTAAGCTGCTTTCGGGAAATGACACTTGTTTACCGATATTAATTAAGGAAATATAGTTTACATTGTGACAAAGAAGATTGAAGGAATGATTTTATTCAGTGATTAAACCTGTACAGAGTATTTCACTATCTAGTCTACAAAATACAGCATAAAATATCAATAACTGAAAAACAAGCAAAATACTAAATACCACAAAGAAACAAGGAAAAACATTAAGTTGACAACATTTATTAACACTTACAAAGAAGATTAGTAATAAAGAAATGTTAATTTCATTTTATTCGACATCCCAAACTCAATTTGTAAAGTGCTGAGCTACGTTGAGTTAGTAAAAAGTATCAGTCCTGGTTTAAAAGATCTTATAAAGAGAAATGAATGTTGACGATCAATAGGCTACGGGACAAAATAAATACGAGAAATGGAAACGTATGGATATATGCACGTACGTACAATAAATACGTACAAAAAAATAGAAATTCCTATGATTTCGCCAAAACGGGAACACTTTTCGCAGCAGTTCCATTCGAATCCACTTTTAGCACTCTTTCCAAACATAATATTTGCTACAGTTTTAGTTGTATCCTAGCCCTTCCCCCCTCTTTGGGCCATCGGTCGTTGTTTACAGTTACTCATTGTCAGCGGAGACACTATACAATTCTGTAAACAATATTTAAGGATCTAAAATACTTATACTTATATCGTTCCTAAAAGCACTTCAGTTTATTTGCCCCCCCCCCCTTAATGTGCAAATATATAGCCTAAATTATATATTGTCCATTCATGTTATCATACGTCGTTCTTTTCTTCAAATAGATTTCACGGCAAAGAAGCAACATCGACGAAATCAAAAACGGAAAATGCATGGAGAGTGCATAATTTACGCAATATATTTGCACATTAGGGGGGGGGGGGGGGGGTAAAGTAAAGTGAAGCGTTTTAGGATGGTATAAGTGAGTATTTTTGAATGTTTTAAAAGGTGTTTTTCAGGGTCGTCCCCAGGATTTTTTTTTCAGGGGCGGGGGTGTTACAAAAGTTTTTTTTTTGGGGGGGGGGAATGGGGTTTACAATTTTTTTAACGCATTAAAATTGTGCTTATATTCATTTTTGTTACGGTTTTACGAGTTGGACAAACATCTTTTTTTTGGGGGGGGTCAAAGTCAAACTCCCTAATCTCCCTTGGATATGGTCTTGTTGTTCTTTGCAATTTTTGGCGTTTCATACTGACGAGGAATAATTGCAAACTAGAGCCCTGGGTTTTTTTCGTCATTGTTTCGCAATATCAACCAACTGTTGATGAGAAATAAGTAAAAAAAATAATGCAGTCAAAAATCAGCAAATTTCGTATGTACCCTAGGGACTATATTTGACCTGTTTTCCCACTCTGGTGGCTGGGATACAGTTATCATGGTAGCGTCCATTATTTTTAGAACTAGTGTTGATTTGGTAATTGGAATGGTACTACCTCTTTCTTCAGACACGTACGCAGGAATCTGTTTCGGGGGGGGGGTCTCAAATCTTTCAAATCCCTTATTCTGTGAGAAGTACCAGAAAACTATGGGAAAACAAAAAAAAATATGAGATTTAGGGGGCCGGAGCCCCCCCCCCTGCGTACGTCCCTGTCTTTGTTATAACTTTTAGTTCAGAAGAGGCCATGCAGAAGAGTCTCAGTGCCAAGAACCAAAAAACTTGAAATTAAAGTTCCCCTAGATTTTTTTTTTGGGGGGGGGAGGGTAGGAGAGAGTTACACTGATAAAAAAAAGAGGTAAGAAATGGGTAAAAGTTGAGAGTTTGGTGTAAGATTCCTTTTTTGAACTAAACAACAAAAGGGTAATTCTGATCATCTCCCATTCAACATTCTTTCCAAACAAGGCTGTACCCAGGATTTTTATTCAGGGGGAGTGTTATTTTGTTCGGGGGGGGGGATACAGAAAAGACATACAAAACATAACGAATTGTCGCTTAAATTTGTAAAAATTTAATTCGCAAAACAGAGGGTAGGTTTGTTTTTCTTGTCTTTTATTTGCTGATGCCCATTCTTTAGCTGTGTTCGTACGTAAGTCCAAGAAACAATTAACTGAAAAGGAGAAACTATAAGTTTTATATACTATAAGTATTTAATTAGTATTTAAGTATTTAATTAGTTTTATAAGTATTTAATTAGTATTTAATATAGTTATAAGTATTTAATTAGTATAAACTATAAGTATTTAATTAGTTTTAAATACAATAAAAAAAATCCTTGGGAAAAAATTGAAGTAAAAAGAACTAAGGAACAAAAATTGTTTATGCATTTCTTTTTTCTGAATGATATTTTACTTCATTGCTGAATTATAGGTTTGCTTTAATAATCTTTGAACTACATTAATCCTCCTAAATTTGAACGTCATTTTGTTTTGTTTTTGATTTTTTTTTTGTAGTTTTTAATATAAAATCTTAAAATTAAAAAATCCGAGCAAGTGCTTCCAGTTGGTATCACCTTTAACTTGTACCTGTTCAATACAGCACGTGAAACTATTTTATATATATAAAACAAAAATGAAATTTGACTGCGATAGAAAAAAACATCATTTATCATGGTAAAAGTGCATAAATGAATTTGACTACAACAAAAATAAAATTAATTGTGTTAAAAATGTACATCATCAGCCAATACAAGATTCTGAAGCAATACTTTCACCCAACTATTTGTTGGATGTGACATTGCTACCATTTTAAACAGAAAAAAGGAACTTTGTCATCAGTCCTGGTGAAAATGGCACCAGCGGTGCCATTTGAGCAGAGGGTAAAGAGGGGCCTGTGCCCCTAGATTCCCCCCAACCTATATTTTGAAAAATACCTTTTTGGAAGTAATTTTAATTGGAAAACGGCTTGTTTTGCTCTTTCACTGGAAAAAATAAAAACACGACAAATTTCCCCCTTTTCCTAGATATTGTATATAGAGTGCCCCCCCCCCCCCAAATTTTCATGAATTTACGCCATTGAGTGATACCTTGTAGCTTTTAAGATGTCGGTCGATTTCCCTTGTTGGATTTGTCTCCCCTCTTGCCCCATGAAACGAAAAACATGAATTGATTTTGGAACGGATTGAATTGCTTTTACTCTTTGATTTGCAAGTAGTTTTTTTTTATTTTAAAATCTTTTGTTTTTCACCACTATTATATCCAAAATTACTTAATATCAATGGTCCGATACTCTAAAGCCACAAAAAAGCTATTTAATAGTTAAAAGAACAAAATAATCAAATTTATAGTTAACCTCTGCGGCACTTTAATTAACACTATACTTTGCATGTCATTTAAATGTTACATCTTCGTTAACGGTACTCAAATAAATAGGACCTCAAGGCCTTTTTTTGATATTCCGACACATATCAAGTATCCTTTTGAGTGATGAGCTATACATGCCATCAACGGGTCGACAACCCTAGTGCCCCATATTTAAGTGTTTTTGACCAGAGAACAGCGCTTACTTTCCTTAAAATATTTCCTTATTGGATCCAGCTGTTAAGTTGCATATTCAATTCCTGAATATTTTGATGGGAGGGGGCAAAAGAAGTTTCCAATATCTAGAGGGGGGGGGGTATTTTTTCAATGTTTTCAATGAAAACACCAAAAAGGTATTTTTCAATGAGAATAACCCCCAGAAAGATATTTTGCAAAATCTGTGGGGGGGAGGGGGGAATATTTTTATCGCATGAATATCGCTTAAACATAAATAAATAATAAAGCACTTGAAGTATCTAATATGACTAAAAATTAACGCGACAAAAAAGAAAACAAAAACAGCCAATATTTCGTATTTCAAAACAAAACCTAGAACCCTTGTTTAGTCTCTAGCACAGTTCATATATTATCCAGTATGATCATTCTCTATCTCACCCATTATAAAAACCCGGACAATGCAGAAACAGGCTAAACAAGCTAAGGCAGAAAGAAGTGGGAGGAGCTTTTTGTTCACGATGACCAGAAATGATCTGCGATAAGCTTACTGTTATATTCTGTCTACTGTGGTCTCTAGGGTCCATTTGGTCTCTACCCCTTTTAATCAGGCTAGATGTTGCATAACTTAAAAGAAATAATTACAAAAAAAACTTTGAACACCTGCATCGGAAAGATAACGGCTTATTTTTTTTTGGGGGGGGGCAGATCAAAGATATGTGAAATTTGGCTTTGTCAAAACTATAAGGGTGGGGAGAATCTGTGAGTAGTTCCTATCTTAATAGTTTTATCAAAATGTTGGTTTTAACTTGCTTAATTTATTCCAGACCCCAGTCACAGAAGAAAAACAGTATTTTCATTAGTGATCAGCTGATTCAGGGTGCAGTGTTCTAAAATCAGTTAGATTGTGTTTTTTTTTATCTATTTCAATATTTTTTAACATATTTTTACTACTTTTCAATAGCTTAATACGCACATACTTTAACAATGAGACAAGTGTTATCCCGTGGCGTCAAATCTCTCTGATCGTTCGTGTACCTAGTCATACTTTTAGAGTTGATTTGTTTTGCATTATTCAGTCCTGGTACATACGAAAGGGGAGCCACCTTTGCCATTCTCCCCCTCCATCAAAATCTGAATCTGTTTTACGAGTTTTTCAATAGTTTTATGTCTACATTCGAATGATTCCCCTCTTTTTTTCTGAAACTCCAATAAATTTTACCTCTCCCCAGAATGGATTCATGTGTAGTTGACTCACTTGACTTAAGTCCCGTCCGTCCTTGAAGGTCGTTTGGGAGCCTCTACTTTAACCAGTTCATTGATATGCCTCCTGTAGGCATATTAACCTGCTTCTGTTGTCGGTCAGGCGGAGGAGTTGTGGCAGGTTATAGGGTGAAAAGTTTTCTTTCCATCTATTTGGGGCGACCTCTGGGGCGAGAGCCGTGTACTCATCCATCGAAGGCTATCTTTGGAAGAAGAGTGCTAGCCATGCGTTGAATATGCCCTAGCTATTTGAGTTGTCGAAGTTTTATTTCATCCAGTATTGTGAGTTTGACATTCAGCTTATGGAGAAGTTTTGAGTTGGATACACTGTCGTGGTAGGTGATACCAGCGATGCGTCGTAGGGATTTGGTTTCAAAGGCAGCTAGGCGACACTGATCGTCAGTTTTAAGCGTCCAGGATTCACAGGCACAGATGGCAATCGGAATAATGAGGGAGTAGAAAAGTCTCGTTTTGAGAATTGTTGATAAAGTCTTATTCCTCCAGATGGGCATCAGGGCTTTAAAACTGGAGCTCGCAAGTGTCAGGTGTCTCTTGATGTCTTTGAGTTGGTTGTTATCAGAAGTAAGTAGTCTCCCTAGGTAGGTAAGGTCTTCCACCCACTCAATTATATCTCCACCAAGCCGAAGGCTGAGATTTACCTGTGAATCGGGCTTACGTGAGTAGCACATGGCTTTCGTTTTTAAGGTGTTGATGGCCATCCCGAAGAGGTTGATAGACGAGTGAACGCTGTTAGCCTGGGATTGGAGGTCTTGAAGGGACTTGAGGGGACTCTATGTCATCGGCATATACTAGTTTATCTATCACTATTCCTCCGATTAGGGAGCCGGATGGATTGTCTGTGAGTGAAAGGGCTGGATGTAGGAAGAGATTGAACAGCTCCAATGATAGTAGCCAACCTTGTAGCACTCCAGTAGAGGTTTCGAAGCTTTCAGTAAGTCCTTCTCCCGTCATGACGCGGCTTCTGAATCTCTTATACATGTCTTTGATTAGAGAGATTAGGTTGGATGGGATGTCAAAGTGAAGAAGGGTGTGCCATTGACCTTCTCTCCATATGAGATCGAAAGCCTGTTTAAAGTCTATGAAAAGGTGGTAGATGCTGTGGCAAAGTTCGCTGTACTTTACCATGATCTGTCGGGTAGTGAATATCCTATCAATTTTTGATCTATTTGGTCGGAAGCCGGTTTGTTATTCTGGAATGACCATTGAGGAAATGACTCGTATACGCCCGAGCATGACTCTTTGCGAGGATTTTTGCGACGTGGCTGATAAGACTTATTTTGCGGTAGCTGTTGCAGACAGGGTTAGAGCCTTTCTTATGTAGGGGGACTATCGTCGCTTCGCACCAAGGTGAGGGGAAGTGACCTTTTTCTCAAGCAGCTATGGCAATTTTGTGGTTAAGGTCAAGAGGTGGTTCGCAGTTTATTTTCAGGCTGGATTCCATCAGGGCCGGCAGTTTTGTTTGTTTTCATGTCTCTGATAGCTGCTTCTATTTTAGAGTGAAGAGGGAAGGGGGGACTTGGGTCTGTAGAGGTTACTGGGAAGCTGTCGAGAACTGTTGGGTCTGGGTGGATGAGCGAATTCAGTTTCTTTTCAAAATGGTGTTTTCATTGACAGCGGATACCGTCTGTGGATTGTATTTCATTTCCATTTTCATTTCATTTCATTTCCATTTTCATTTCATTTCATTTCCATTTTCATTTCATTTCATTTCCATTTTCGTAGAGAAGAAGCTGATCGCAAACCGAAAATCGCAAAGAAACGATTTGGAAAATGAGAACCGAAACGTTCCTGATTCAGGTTCTCATGGTGTTGAAGCTAATGGTGATGTTGATTCATTTTCTTTGAAAACTCAATTATTTAATGGTTTTAGTTGTAGTAACTAGCAGTAACCTTGTAACCTTGTAAATCTTGTGCCTCCTGATGAAAGTATCTTTTTTGAAAATAGTATACAATTTTTTCACCGTCTTTGCGGATAATCATAATGCTTATAGGAGCCTTTGAGAGGATGCAATCCGTTAACGTACTTGCCAAGGCCGTTTCCAAAGGGGGGGGGGTTAGAAGGTTCGCCCCCCTCCCCCCCACTGAAATGTTTTTCTGACTTGCAAAAACATAACAAAAAGCATATAAACAAATTTTTAGTGCGTTCTAAAATTTTCTTTTGTACCCCCCCTGAGAAAATCCTAGATATGGCCCTGGTGCGTGCTATGTAAAGCGAATACCAAGCTAGTGCCTTAAATTTAGTGACTTATAAATTTTCAAATTACTTCTATGATAGTTTTAATGATAATACTGTTTTAGACATGCCATCGTATACGGAATACAAGTTCGTTGTTGCTACAACTGTTTACTACTATAACTACTATGTACTATGTATAACTATACATGTACTACGTATAACAACTATTTACTACTATAACTACTATGTTAGCTACTAATAATTCAATTCAGCTCCATGCCACTTGAGGTCAACACAAACACGCAAGCTCCTTCTCCATCAGGGGCGTAATTTGGTATGGGGTAGGGGGGAAAATGCCCCTCCCAGACCTCGGTTTGTCCCCCCAGACCCCAGTTTGCCCCCCCCCCCCTGATGAAATTTAGTTTCTTCCAAGATCTTGTCAAAACTAAGATAAACCTGCATAATTCAAGTATCGACAGAAAAATATCGGTTTTTTAGTATATATTTACCTTTATAGTACTATAAGTTACCATAATATAGTACTATAAAGTACCTTTATAGTAGTTTAAAAGTACTAAATAGTACCTTCATGGTACCAAGCGGATTATTTCTTTAGTTTTTACTGTCATTGTCGCTTGACTTGGGAAAATTGGCCCCAACTTTGCCCCCCCCCCCAGGATTTTGACGAAATTACGCCCCGCCTCCATCCCAATCTATTCAAAGCTTTCCTTCTTACACCCTCCCAAGAAGTTCCAGTTTCCTTTGAATCCTTTCTTGCGATCTCTTCTCACCGCATTCGGTTCGGGGACTACCTGTTTTTCGTTTGGCCCTAGATGGATGGCTGAAAAGGAAATATTTGGCAATCTGTCATCCTTCATCAGCAAACGTGTCCTAGCCATCTAAGCTTAAATATATTTAACTACAAATGTAGTTAAATATGTTTAGGTTTTCAAAATTGTTTTCGGAAGTATTTAAACATCTAAAGAGCGTTGGCGTAAGCATTTGTACTGTTTTAATTCATTTTCTGTAAAGTATTTGCATTTGTATATGAATTTCTTTTTATATTTCTTACAGTGCTGCCAAGCGTTTAATATTTTTGGCTGCCTCATGTTTTATGAACGTAGCAGAAGTGTTGTAAAGAAAATTATTCACGGGCAGTTGGACACGCTAATAATTCAACAATGAAAGTATACATCATAAAATTACTGTTGGTCTGATTAATTGTCTTTATGATGTGTTTTTGTATGACAAATTGTCAGTTTATTGGCAGAACTGCATGGGCTAAATTTAATCGTTGACACGAAAGACCTACTTCCACATACTGTTCTGCTTGCATTTAGTAAAACCACATTAATCGGTTGAAAATCTTTCTTTCATTTACTACAACCACATTAAGTTGTTCAAAATCTTAATTTTTTTAAATAGAAAAACATTGATGTTGCTGGCGATAATTTTCAGTTGCATAGTATTGGTCTTTTCTGAACTTTCATGGCTTATATGCTCAAATTAATGACGCTAATGGGGGAGGGCATGTGGCCCCCTTGATCCCTCTCCCCTTGGTTTTGAAAAAAATTCTGGTACTCCCATTGAAAGAATTCCTCTTCTTGTGTGTTCATTTAAAAATAAATCAGAAATTAGTGCATTCTAAGCCCCCTCCCCCTTAACTTCGTGAATTGACGCCATAGGCTTGAATTTATTGCATTAGCTTTCCTTGTTATTGATAATATAGAAATATAATAAGTTTATTTTTGAAACGCAATATAAATATCGTATTTTCAGTGGTGAGTCGCCGGCCCTTTTCAAAGCTCAAGCAAGTTTGCTCTTTTTTAAACAATTTCTTTAAATTAAATCAACCAAAAACAACCATAAGAAGATAGTTTTGCTCAAGTCTCTTGGACTCGTCCTTTTTATAGAATCATTGCTACTTATTTTGGTAAGAATTCTTACGGCTGGGGAGGGTCACGGTATTATAAAATCAGGGAACAGTCAGGGCCATATCCAGGATTTTTTTCCGAGGGGGGGGGGGGTGTTTTACACAAGGATTTTTTTCGGGGGGGACTATACATAAAAAAACGCTTAAAAAATTTGTATATATCCATTTTTATTAATTTTCCATGAGTCAGACGAACATTTGAGTGGAGGTCAAACCCCCTAACACTCCCCCCCGTCCTGGATACGGCCTTGGGAACAGTGTTGGTTGCGCTACGTGGTAACAAATTAAATCGTTTTTTTTAAATAGTCATTCCATTATTTTAAACGTGATTATATTTTTAATCAACTGTAGAATTAAAATATAGCCTTGAAAGCGGAATAAACGCTTGAGGTGCAACAATTTGTGAACATTTTGTTCTAGAATCGAGTTCCTGCACAAAATATTGTTCCAGGATAAAATATATACAAATCCAGACGAAACTTTTCTTCGAAATTCGTATTCGTAACTGTTTTTGGAGTGTTGCAAAAATTATTTTTTTAAATAGATTTTATGGAACTAGCTGTAATTTATATAATGATGACAAAATGTCGCCTCTCAGATCAGTTTCACTGCAATCTTGGAAGGTCATCCCTTTCAGCTGGATAACTTCTAGAAAAAGTATGCGACAGGTCGCTTGGCATCTTGGCCCCGGAATAACTAAATGTAAATTCAAATCTCGCCAGTCTTATTTTGATGATCAACATCTAGATAAAATATTATTTATTTAATAAGAACACAATAAACATATGAATACGGAAACAGAGCCAACGTAGCTAAGCTCGAAGCGAAAGACCCCAATTATTAATCTATTCCTAAAAAAGATCATCAAGATCTATAGAACGTCATTTTTTTAACGTCATTTCTATAATATATATAACGTCATTATAAATTTTTATAATCTCTTAAGATATGGTTACCTGATACATACCTGAAATGGGCGGAGACTAAATGGTCTCCGCCCATTTTAAACAATCAAATTTCACTTTCACTGTCCTTGTTGCTTTTATCTGGGAACACCTGCTTTTATCTCATTTTAATAACAAAAGCTCAATCACCAACAAAATACGTATAAAATATACACATAAAAAGTATACATAAATAAGGTATATACATTAGTATGGACCTACATATATAAGTCTACTATTATTTTCTTTGTATTTTATATATACTTATGAATCTTATTATCGTATAAATATTATATGTTTTATACTTTATAATCATAAAGTAAGTATGAGTAAATACTTGTATATTTTATTATATATATTATATGTTTTATATATGTAAACAAGAGCAAAGAATATGGAATTGGACTTACAGTTTTTTATTGTTTTAAAAAATAAAGTTGTGAGACAGAGTCAAATTTTAGCGTAAAGAGCGAAGCGTTGAGGAGGGGGCAGCCTCTTTCATATACGGAATAATTTCTGTTCGTTTTAAGTTTTAATTTCGCTCCTTACTTTCAGTTAAAAATCTTTGTTTTAATTAATTTCTGAACGTTTTTGAGTTAATGCAGCTTTGATTTTGGCTCACCGTACATGAATAATTAATACGAAATTTGCATATTAATTTTACTTTTTTTGGCTAAATGGCTTTCTCGAAGTTTTGATCTGACGTAACTTACGTAACAAACTTCTGTTTTCGTATATTTTTATTACGTATATTAGGGGGTCCGCCCCCTAGTCAATACCTCGCTCTTTGCGCTAAAGTTCAAATTTTGTTTCAAATCTTTAAGAATGACCCCTTAATCACAAAGGCCGTTAATTAGAAAAAATAGCTCTGATGAAAGTACAAAAGAACTTCAGCGTAAAGAGCGGGGCAATGACTAGGGGGGGAACCCAATCTTTTACATAATAATTTCTGTTCGTTTTAAGTTTTGATGATGCTCCTTAGTTTCAGTTGAAAAAATTGTTGTTTTTTTTATTTAATTTCTGATCGTTTTTTAAAATAACGCTGGGAAATCCGGCGCCCTCTTCATATCAATGTCTCTTCCCCCATGAAAACTTCCTCCGTGGAAAGATCCTCCATAGAAAGATCTATGGAAAAAATGAGCGTGGGAGGGGGGCTAGTTGCCCTCCATTTTTTTGGTCACTTCAAAAGGGCACTAGATCTTTTTATTTAATTTCTGACTTTTTTATTTAGACTAGAACTTTTTTTATTTAATTTCGGTTCGAATGAGCCCTAACGCGATATTCTAGGGCCACTGGGCCGATACGATCACCCCTGGCAAGAAAAACAAATAAACACGCATTCGTGATCTTTCTTCTGGCAAAAAATACAAATTCCACATTTTCGCAGATAGGAGCTTGAAACTTCTATAGTAGGGTTCCCTGATACGTTGAATCTGATGGTGTGATTTTTATTAAAGTTCTATGACATTTAGGGGTTTTTTTCTCCTTTTTTCGTAAATAAGGCAAATTGTCTCAGGCGCGTAACTTTTGATGAGTAAGACTAAAGTTGATGAAGCTTATATATTTGAAATCAGCATAAAAATCTGATTCTTTTCGTGTATCTGTTGGTATCAAATTTCCATTTTTAGTAGTTTTGGTTACTATTGAGCTGAGTCCTTACTTACAGTTCGTTACCACGAACTGTTTGATAACCAACGACCACACCAGGACTCGAAACACTGTTCTCACGGAAAAAGGATTTCATATCTAGGATTTTATACTTTATAAGTATAAAATAAGTGTAAAATTTAGCATAAGCTATACTAAAATAGTTGTATATAAATTCAATTTTGCAATTGGCAAACTCTCCCATTTCCTCAGGGGCGTACGTAGTCTCCATGAAATATCAAGATTCTTGCAATTGTCATATAGAAATTGTTTTTATCGCCTCTTGGAATATCCCCCGTCCCCAAATAAATTCCTGGGTATCCTGGGTATACGTCTAGATTGCCTTTTCTCTATCTAAAAACATTTCCTTGTGCTAAATAGTCACGATTTGCGTGTGACTTACTTTAGAAAAATTAATTATGATTACCTAAATAAAAATTGGGTCTTTATGCATGCTATACAATTACCCGATTTTTCACAGCTTACTTAGCTTCCTCCTCTATCATTAGTTCCGCTTTTTTTTATTTCGTTAACTAACCGGATTCAAAGTGCGTAAATAACAGTCACTCCGTAAAGCCACGTAAATAATTGTCGGTTTTAGTCATACAAACTTTCAGCTTTACAAGTGAATCATGTCAGGCTTACTCCAGAACATTCAGTTGTTGTACGAATCAGTAGATCTACAGCAACATTCATGATATTTTCAGTGCTATGATCGCTACCAGGTATACGCTTGGGGAGGTCACCGCCTTCCAAATTTCCAGATTTTTAGCATATCTTTCGTAATATCTAATTTTTTTGGGGGGGGGGGGCTAAGAACTTGGCCCCCTGTATATTTGTCATATACTGATATACATATCATTAGTCCTTATCACGTTCAGGGCTGTGAGAAATGCGCCTCTAAGAACCACTGTGTACTACCGTTGCCAAGGGCTCACGGAGTTGGTTTCAGGGTTGCCACCTGTAGCACCAAAGTGCTATTTTAGCTCTATTTCATCTTGACTAGCACTGTATCACGTGCTACAATAAATATAGCACTGTTATTCTTATATGACCAAATTGTAAATATAGACACATAAAATACAATTACATAATGTGCCTCACATCAAAATATATGTCAGAAAATTTTTAATGTATTACAATAATCTATAAGGGATATACATGTGCGCGGACATTTTCCCATTCAGCACTCAGATCAGCTTCACTTTTTATGGATACTTTTTTATTCCTCTACATTGAAAAGGATTAAAAAATTGACCTAAAAACTAATCTAAGTACACTTCAACGGACCATGCGTGTGTCGTAGCGCAGGCCGCGACACGCGTCAAAGTTTTTTGACCGTAGCACCGAAAATTTCTGTGTAGCACGCAAATTTGGGCAATTGTAGCACTTTGGAAACGACCGTGGTGGAAACCCTGGTTGGTTTGACTCTACTCTCCCTCTGAGGAAGATATAAAATAAGCAAAATGTGCTGTGTTTTTTATTGCTTTGGAAAGATATATTTTCTGGCAAAAAACTTTAAATCTCTACCAGGAAATATTTTGTATCCTCCGTGGAGAAATTTCTATGATTATAACGATAGTTGCTACTATCGCTATAACTACTATTAAAATTATTATAGTTGTTGCTATAACTATCTTTTACTGTTGGAGATTATATTGCCAGTTCACAGTTGATGTAAAAGGGCTCATTTATAACATTCTTCCATTGTGTCAGAAAGTTGCACTGAAATCAGTGATGGTCCATGATATCTTCACCAAAAATATCGGAATTTTCCGAAAAATTAGAAGTATTTCGTTTTCCGAAGACTATTTTTCGTTTTCCAAAAAAATAACAATATATACATTATTGTCAACAAATAACAAAAAATACAAGAAGAAAAAATAAGTAATAAATATTAAGAATATACATATATATATATATATATATATATATATATATACATGGGCGTAGGGAGGGGGGCAGCTCCCCCCCTAGACCTTCAAATTTATATTAGATATGGCTGAAAAAGCAGTTGATAAAACTCCATCATACAATCGACTGCCTCCCCCCCTAGACAATATGCTGCCTAATCCTGCCTACGCCCATATATATATATATATATATATATATATATATATATATATATATATATATATATATATATACAGCGCTCGAGAATTTTCTTACCAACCTTTTACGAGTAACTATATATATATGATAAAAAACAGGGTCGTTTAGATATATTTAAAGTAGGCACGTGCAATGGCTGCGGGCCTTCGGTCTGAAATACCCTCTTTCTCACCTGTCTCGGGAGCTTTGCAATTTCTCCCATATATTTAATATATTTTGGCTTTTACAGAATTATTTTACAATATATTTTGACTTCTGCAATATATTTTGACGGATTTTGACCCTGAAATTGCCCCATTCCCCAGCAATAATGTCCCCTTTGAACTTATTTCTTACGTACGAATGGGTTCTACGTATCCAGTAGAGCAACCCAAGCCGAGTGGATGGCGCGCTAGGCTTGCAACCTATGTCCATCTGGACGGCGGTTTGAATCCTGGTGTCGCCAATCTCTTAGCTTCGGTTGGGGTCAGTGTTGTGACTGTGCAAGATTGGGCACGTGAGTCTAAAGGAGTCGCGATTAACAAATTCCCACGTAATATATGAATTTCAGAAACCAAGAGAGGTGGAAAAATGCCTGGCCCTCTTGTAAGTATATCGTATTGAGGGTTAAAAAGGCTCCAAGCGGTAGTTTTGCCCGATTCCATAGGGGAAGTTTCGTGTTGGCAACACTGGGTCTAAGACATTTGTCGCTGTCAGATTTAGTAATCTAACTTTTGCGATAACAGTTTAAATGTCTAAAAGTCTAATTTACTCTTGACTGAAAAAAGAGTGGAAGTTGTGTGCCTGATGTAACCCAGCAGATGGTTCTAAGTAAGATATGCTCTAATGAACATCACGTTTTGAAGACTTCTTTGTGAACGATATAGCGGGCAAGCAACTAGCGAACCGTTTCATTGCGACTTTCAAAGAAAAACTGTCCGACGAATAACTAAATTCTACATTCCACTGAATTGTAAGTTCTATAGATTTGTCGCTAAACCCCTGTTACTACTTAAGAGGATGCAGTACCTTGAAGAATTGCCCTGTCTAGTCCATTATAAACTTCTTTGTTTCGTGTGGGCAAAATATTTCGAATCGATTGGGCGGTCTTGCCATAGCTTGTACAGCTGGGATAAGACACCGAATTAACGACATAAAACTAAAAGCCGAAAACAACTTTCCCAGAAATCTTAGAAAAACTATTTAACTTTCCCCGTTTTGCGCCAGAGATAAGAGATAATCAGATGTAACTTACATCATTAAAAAATGTGAATTTCCCTAAAAATATTCTAGAATGCTTGCTTAGAAAATATTGAAAATCAGCTCAAAAGAATTATCATTTGAGTAATTTGACAGCTTTGGAAGTTCCCTGTGGAGGTATCCGCTTTGGTTTAAAATCTTGCAGACACAGGGGACGTACTTTTTACGATGTCAGAAAATTCAATAGACAGCGCTTTGATAACAATTAATAAAACATTGTACTTTTTCTTTATTTTAAACAAGCTTTTCGTTATGAGATATGATATATAATGAGGTATACATTTATTAAGAAGAAAACAAACACTATTCGCCTTTCGCCTTCCAAGAAAGGCAATAAGCTTGAAAGGGCAAGCGAGGTTATCACTCCCAGCTAATTAAAACAACATTCATATCGAGCTACTCAACACACAAGAAACTCATCTGATGAAGGAATAAAGGAAAAAAAGAGGAAAAGACAAGAAATAGATAGAAAAAAATAACAGCAGAATAAATCAACGAAATACCTTAAATAGAATGACAACCTGGAGTGGGCTTGACACCAAATTCACTCACGAGATAAAAGAAACTTCTTTGCCCGTGACTTGAAAGCCGGAAGACTAGGCGCATTTTTCACACACTCTATAATATATTCCAAACATGGGGACCATAATGGCGAATCACAAAAAATGCCCGAGTGGTGCTCCTAAACTCATGAGTTAAGTTATCAGCTTTTCTTGTATTATGATCATGACGGTCTCTATTAAAAGTAAAAAGATTTTCAAAAGCAGGGGTGAGCAGCTGATTCAAATATTTATACGAGAAAATCGCGACCTGGTAATCTCGAATTTGGGATACATCCATTAACTTATTCTTTTTAAAATGCTCATGAGCAGGAACCTCATCAGAATCGTCAAATTCAGATAATCATTTTACAGCTCCATTCTGAAGTTTTTGTACTCTTTTAAAACATTTTACAAAATTACTTGCCCATATAGAGCATCCGTAGCTAATATATGGATAAAATATAGAAAAATAAATCATTTTTAGCATATTTTTTGGGACTAGATTTTAATTCTTCGCATCACCCCAAGGCCTCTGCTTAATTTTTCAGCTATTGCACTTGAATGGTTTTTCCACGACAGGTTTTCATCAATTAAAAACCCCAAGTACTTTGTTGTTGCTACTTTCTTTATCACATTTTCTTGAACCGTGGTGTGGTCATTTCCAGGGTTAGACGAAAGTCTAGAAAATGCTAGCTTTTCTAACTGTTAATGCATTTAAGATAAGCGGATAACCGAACAATTTTTACCAAAATTACCTTGGGAGCTCCCTGCTGGGCTGGGAAAATTCGCTAATGTGCCCTTTTTTATTTGAGACGGTCAGCCATTGCTGAGACTCGCAAATTGATTTTTAAGATATCGAATGACCTTAAATAACTTTCTAGCACGAGGTTAAAGACATAGATAAAAAAGTCATTTTTAGCACATTCATTGCCAAACTTTAAAATGGTGTAATTTTTACAACCGTTACAAAAATAAAATTCATAAAAACACCTATTTTCATATCGGAGAAATAGAACAAGATATGAATAGGAAACGCATCAAATCTCGAAATCCAGGCTGGGGAAGGGAGTTTTCGATGAGAACATGTTTGTTACGCAGAAGCTGTAACCAAACTGCGTTCACTATGTATTTGCTTCTGAATACAAACATGTAAATTTTAGCGTGTCATCTCGTCCTATTAGATCGTGCAAGAGCAATGCAAATGTGTGTTTAATTTGTGCTACGTTGTCACCATTACTACACCCGTGGTAAAAACTAAGTTTCAAATACGCAGTTTCTAGCACATGTTACTGCCGCTAATTTCTCGTAGCTTTAAGCCACCTGATCCATAACCAAAGCTTTATAAACAGTGCTTTATATAAGGTCGGGCATGATAAAATATTCGGGGTTTATCGGTGCACTTTCACGTCGAATTCTGATTATTACAAATTTTGACATAAATAAAAAAAAAAATAGAAGTCCCTAATATTCAAACTTTTATTTAATTGATTCAATATGTATTTGGTTTAATCAATATGTATTCAGTGTTGGTATATTTGATTCACTGCGATTCAAATGTTTAGAAAACAAGTGGAAAAACAAGGTGGAAAACAAGTTTCAATTATCAGTTTCTAGCCGAGAATTTGTTCAACTTTTTCTGTTGTCAAGAATCAATGCTGCAATGAATCAATCAAATAAAAACTTGTGTATTATTTATGAGGTCTGTTTATGGAAGTGTACATCCTTTTCTGTTTTAATTCATACAGTTCGTTTCAGTATCGCTCTTGGTTGCTGATAATTATTAGAATAATTCTAATTCTACCGTTGATGTATGTGTCTTCTGCTGACTATGCGAGTCTTAACGAGTGAGTAGCCTATTGTGTCCTCAATTGAACCGAAACAATATGTTAAAAAGATGGACATTACACTCGTGAAGCTGTTTAAAAAGGATGAAGTCACGGTGCGCAACAACTGCCGCGGCATCAGTCTACTTTCTATTCCTGGAGACTGCTGTCCCCAATTTTCCTGGCACTTCATAGATATCGACTCATTAGATCGTCAGCCACTTAAGAGAATTGTGCGCGAATGTGATATCTTCACTGACTTCACTTTAATAAACTCCTCTTTGTGCATTCATTTTAATATTTGGACAAGGGAATACTTTCATCATGGTTATTTTCTAAAGAAACAGGACCATGATGATCAAACTTTAGGCTACTGTTTTTTTTTTCTTCTTTTTTTTAACTTCATCTGTTGTCAACAAGCTTCAAGAATTAATGAAATAAAAATGTGGGTATTATCAATGAAATCTGATTATGGAAGCGTGAATGAATTCCTCTAGCAATTGTATCGATTTGTCTCAGTCTCGTTCTTGATTGCTGATTTAAGGTTGCTAGCATCATTTGATTCTGTTGTTGACGTGTGTATCTTCAGTGTGATTCTTATTGTTTCTGCAATCGAACTGCTCCAATGTACTTGAAAGATTCGCCATATGCAATGTAAAAACGTTTGCTCTAAACTATCTCACTGTTTAATGACGTTTTTGTGAAATACAGACCAGAGTATGCATTTCAGGGTTATATAAATATCGTGGCATATGTACGAAAGTATATTGAAAAAAGTGATAATCTTATTCAAAATAAGGCGTTCTGTAGCCGAACTTAATAATTTGCACTTATTAAATCTGACATTAGGGGAAGAGGATATCTGCGGCAGCTTTATCTGCGGCTGCTTTATTCCTAGTTAATTGTCAAGAAGTAGTGTAAAATTTAAGTAGACTAATTTGCAAAAAAAGATGTAAAATTCTAAGTAGTCTAAAATTTGCAAAAAAGTTCATTGAAAATACAAAAATACTAGAGTCGGCTGATTGGCTTAGGTAAATAAGCTCTCTGTGTGCAATTAAAGAAATGGGTGAAAACAAGAATATTGTTATTACTTAAGTGGCAAAGTGTGTAGGAACCTACACACTTTGGCTGTTAAAGATTCTACCGCATGTATCTATACAAAGAATGACGGTAATAGACCCTTAAGCTGCAAACGGGCGGTGATGATATCCGTTTCTTGGCCCTTTCAGCCAGGAAGTTCAATGCGGGGATGGAGGGCAGCCATCTTATGCTTTCGTACACCCTTCCTGCTTACCTTCCCCAGATTTCTCCAGGTACCCATTTAGAGCCGGGTCGACTCTGGCAGAGCTTACAGAGTGACACCACTTACCCCCTCCCCAAACCAAATGACCGGACACGCCAGGAATCGAACTCGTGCCCCTCGGACAAAGGATTCCCAACCCAGCGCGCCAATCACTTAGCTAGAACGGCTTAAATTCTAGAAAGGCACCGTAATTAATCTTAACTGTCGGGTTGCTGTTTTCCAATTTTAGTAAGTTTAACAAAATTAAAAATTCACTAACTTCAAGCAGATCCGTTTAAAAGAGGGGAAACCAGGGCACCTGCCCTGAGCGCTATGGTTGGAGGAGGGGAACCGTGGATGGGAGGTTACCCACTTTGATTCGGCTTTTCTGCTTATGTTTGAGTTGGGAGGAAGACACTGTAATTAATTTTGCCCCGGGCACCACCAACCATAGAAACTGCTTTGACTTCAAACAACTAATCATATTCCTTTCTCTTGTATTATATTGAAAAAAAAAAACTTTCGGGATTTGTCTTTATTCATAGGTTTCAAGAAGCGTTGCGTACTTTACTAAAGCTGAAGACAATGTCAAATATTTTTGTTATAAATTATTTTTCGAAATTGTGGAAGTAAAATTGAAGTTATTTTCACCACTAGACTCTGGAGGTCATTCATATCTTATAAATGTATCCGATAAACTACATTTAAACTTATTGAAGATGTACAGGAAGAACATTTAAGGAGACTGACACCCCTGGGGATTTTTTTTCCTGAATGTGGCTGAAACCTTTAAGAATTTAATTTTAAAGCTAACATTTTCAATTACAAACCTCCCTATCTACCTCCCTATGTCTACCTCCCTATCGGTCAGTCCTGCTCGCACCTATTTGAATCATTTATACACTATGGAAGCTATATTGACCTTTCAGGTTCTATATAGCCTTGGTGTTCAAGGAGCTACCTTAAATAACATTCCAGTAGGGCCGTGTCTTGGATTTGTTTGAGGGGGAGGGGGTTTAAAAAAAATTTATCATAATGACTATCAAGGTTTTTGTGTCTAAAAATTAGCTTACACATATTTCTTATTACTTTTGGACGAGTCGAACTAAAATATAGGGGGAGGGTCAAACAGGGTACCCTTCCCCTGGATTTGTCCCTGTATGGCAGTAAAGCACTTGAAAAATGTAATTATGCCTAAAAGTATTTACTCCTGGTATAAATCTTATACTTTCTTATTCACTGCTGAGTGTTTATTATATGTAAGTTAGTTTCTATTGCTTATAGTCCAATTACTGTTAATTAAAGATCTCGTTTCTCGTATGCCCTTTTTAAAGACTTATTTTGCTTTATACAAACGTTTTTTGGACTCACCAATAAACTTGTTAATTTTTTCCAGAAAATATGGGACATGTTTCAGGAACAATTTATTTCTACCTTCTGCTTGGTCTTCTTTGCGGAATTATAGTCAACGGTGAGTACTTTTATTTTCTTCTATTTCTTCTTATATACTTCTACTGTTCGATTATCTTAATAAAAATAGTCGTGGAAATGTCAACTTTATCTACTTTAGACGTTTGTTTAATTAGAAAACGTACTAGTCTCATTTATATTAGTGGTCGGAATGATTCCCATATGGCCATGCTTGCCATAATTGCTACACTTGCCATAATTTCCATACTTGCCATATAATACGAGACGTTTGAATGCTAAAATGTTCTTCTATGGAAAAAACGGTGTCAAGTTTTCTAGAAAATTAGTGGCTTAGTTGGGCTATTGGCAAGGCCGTATCCAGGATGGGGGGCTTGAGGCTGTTTGAACCCCCCCCCCCTCCCCGAAACGTTTGTCCGACTCGTAAAAAACGTAACAAAATGAATATAAACAAAAAGTCTCTTTTTCCTCTGATCAGAGAAAAAAGGATTTAAAAAGAATATCCCTCGTATGAAATACAGCATATGTGTGTATTCACTAATCGTTTGGAGCCGATGTGAAGGCTCTGTTACACCATCAAGTGTCAGCTGCACTAGTGTCAATTGGGGGGGTTGCCTAATTTTTTCACACCCCACCAAAGTATAAACACATACTGAACAAGTACTGACAAAACTCTCCAAAAGTGACCCCGCGTACCTCAGCGCTCTAGAGGGTAAATGTTGTACTACTTAATCGCTCCGAGCCAATAAATTAAATTTAATACAGCTTATACGGAACAAGTCTAATCACCTACGGAACTTGTGATTTATTCGCCAGGTTCGCATAGGTATGGAATTGTCTCCGGAGACGCGGACAAAGGGTCACTTTTTTGTGTGGAGAGGATAGGTTTTGTCAGTACTTGTTGTATGTGTTTATACTTTGCACCCCACATAGGTATTGAAAATACATTTCTTGGGTATGTTCAGCCCCCCCCCTTCTTAGATGTTAAAAATAAGTCTTTGGGAATTAGCGAAACACAGCAACAGTCCTGTATATATCGAACGCATAGCAACCCGATTTGTATTAACATAATTTGATTATAATTACTGACGAATGAAAACGAATTGAAAATATAAATTTATCATTGAAACATTCATTGTTTGGGAATTTTCTCTATTTTTGGAAATATATCTTGGATATGTTATTCTACTTAAAATTAGTTAACGAAGATTTTTCTTTGCTTTAGTATATTTTTCTTTACATTTTATTAAGATGCTCTGAATGTAAAGTCATGGTAATGGCAACCTTTCAAAGAATCGTTTCATTTCTGTATGGGGCGAATCAAATTTTTCTAAAAAAAAAAGAAGAAACCGCTTTGTTCGTCGCCAATAACTAAGGCTGAATCGTCGCATGGCATTCAGACCTTCAAATTTGGCATACGTGTTAATTACCCACGTGCAAAATACCGCTGTACTAATTGAAGCAAAAATAGCTATTCCATTAACTAGGTTTATTTTAAATACCATATGTTTATGATATATGTGTATTTTATTTTTGGCGTTAGTTTTCAGTTAAACTGTATATTATTGTCAAATTCAATACTAAATAATTGTTTTAGTAATTAGATGGATATTTCAGTTCTTTCATCATAAACCAAATCTTTTTGTAGAGTTCTTGAAAGTCCCGCCTTTGGTTTGTGGTTAAATTTTGTACGGCTTTCAAACGTATTGCATATCTACCCTTTTGTAGGTTTAAGGGCCCATTTTAAGAGGTAGGGTAATTGAATTAGCCAGAAGTTTAAAACCTTTTTGAACAGGAGCTTGGAGCAGTAGCTTGAACACATGGAGCAGGAGCATTTTAATTCGAATTAGGTCTCGACTCCCATATGTATTTTTTCATCTCAGGCATTTGAACTAAATGTTTTTGCCCATTTGAGAACTTCGTTCTCAAATGTGGACTTCGAATTCATCCGTTTTCAAGTTTTGACCGGACTTTTTTACTCTCATAATACGTATACGGTGGGGATTGAGCTTTGGGGGAAGGTCAGATTTGTTGAAATACCAATTACAGGTAACAGCTAGAGCTGGGGTTAAGGGCCTGGACTAAAGTTCCGCCTTCCAAGGGTTTTTTTTCTCTTGTTTCAAGCTTTAATCCTATTTTGTTTTTGTACTTAGCATGCATATAGAAGCTTGGTATAGAGGGAGACGACTTTTGCTTTTGGAAAAGGGCGTGCTAAATAGTATTAAATAGTATAATTAAAATAGTTGTCTGTTGTTCTAAAGCGGTATCTTTCTGAAATATCAAATTTGACTAGGACAGACATCCTACCCCCTACCCTTAAGTGATTAGGGCTTCCACTCGAATTTTGATTGATATTTGTCGATAGTTTTTATTTATAAACAAAACTTGAATTAAATTTAAAATGCCTGGTTGCCATGGGAATCAAGTTGGACCTCTTGAATCTTAAGCTGCCAAGATTTTGGGGGATTTCGAAGATTTGTGGGTCCAAAATATTGAGGAACAGATTCGTAAGTGCTAAACAGTGCACATCCATGAATATTTATGCAGGAAAATTGTACGTGATTCTATTAATAATGTTCCTTTTATTATTAGGACGACAGGCTTTTGAAAAGCTCACAGATTTGGATTTCCGAGGGACTACCTATTACACAATACGAAACTTGACATTATACGAGTGCCAGGGATGGTGCAGAGAGGAGCCAGAATGTGCCGCAGCTTCTTTCAGGTGAATATTTATTCTAATATACTTTTTACTCGCGTTACATGCAAAGACGCAATCACGGCGAGGAGAAGGTCAGCCCCTTTTTAGGAGACCGAGAATATGTAAAAAGTGCTATGTGTAATTTTCGGGAAAATGTGACACCCTTCTGAAAATTGTTTTTAATTATATAACTTAGAGCCCAATAAAATATGTTTGTGCAGTTAATCCCTCCCCCCCTCCACTCCCTACCCTTCAAGAAAAATATCTTTGGGCACTCTTGACCACATGTCACGCTTTCTTTAGGAAGGAATAGTAATAAATTCCGTCATATTTTGTGAAAATCGTGGTTGCAACATAAGCCGCAATCTTATAAAAAAACGAACTCTAGACCATAGTCAGGGCCGTATCCAGGATTTTTTTTCGGAGGGGATGGCCTACTAAAAGATTTTTTCGCGGGGGGGGGGGACAAAAAACATCGAAAAAAGCATAAAAAATATGTTTATATTCATTTTTATAGCGTTTTTGCGAGTCGGATAAATATTTCGGGGGGGGGGGGTCAAACCCCCTCTTCCTTCCCTGGATACAGCCTTGCCCATAGTAACTGGATTTTGAAAATTGCGTTTTGAAAAAACTGTCAAGCAAGGAAGAATTGCCATTTGAAGCTGATTCAGGAAATGGTAATTATTGGTTCTTAAAACTTTAATGCGAAGACAAATTTAAGAGAAGTTCTAAAAATAGACAGAAATAAAAAAAAAATATATGTTGTTGGAACGAAACAAAACCGCACCATCTGAATCTGCATAGCCAAAAACCACAAAAAAATTCCCCATCTTGAGTAACAAGAAAAATAACGTTTATGCAGGGGATGGAGCGATGTGTCTCCTTTTTTTCTTCTTAAGAATTAGAAGATTCTATTATTAATATTATTATTAATAACTTGAAAGGTTCGTAGTGAAAAATACGTCCTGTTGACTATTTCTTTTTATTTACTATGGGGAAAGCGTTACTCTTTATTCGTTTATAACGATTTTAACTGACATGAAATGTAGATTTTATACAGTGGAAGCAAAAAAAAGAAAATGCAAGTTGATAAGTCAGGAATAAAAACATACGGGACAACTGCTGTGCATTAATTAACGTCTGAAAAATTAGATTATTCGGTTAGTCAGTATAACCTTCTCTGCTGTTGTTTTATCTGAAGATTCATCTCATTTGTAATAATCTGATTTTCCAGTTTTAATGTTTAACATCTGCTAAGCTGACCAAAAAATTTGTATCAGTTACCCAGAAAAAAAATACCGTTATATCAAAAGTGAATTTTTTGTTTGTTTGTGCTGCTGAACGTGATTTTTTACGCTTGATATTGTGGGAATAAACAAGTGTAAAATCTCATGTTTGATTGTGAAAATAAGGCGTTTAATCTCTTTTTGACTTAAATAATGCATTTAAAAAGCAAAAAGGGAGAAGTGTGAATTGTTAACTAGAATCGTGACTTTGGGATTTAAAGGCCTGGGCGTGTATTTAGAGAAAATTTTATTCTTCGTTTGAATATCATTTTGCTCAAAAACGTGGGGTTATCCACTTTCCGTCACCTAATGTGCACCTCTGAGTGCAACTTGCTCTGTCAAATGCCCCACGCGTGAGAACCCTTCCACGCTACGGTACCTCCTCACTGCCATGCTTGGCACAGTTCCTCAATGCGTGGCAGGCGCCAAAGGGTACACACAGTTTTTGAAGCGGGTAAACTAATACTAAAAAAGTCTAAGACATAAAATTACCCTTCCAAAAGAGGGATGTGCAAAATTTTTTTCTTGGGAATCAATAGTAGGGAGGGTCATTTAAAAAACACCAACATAATAAGTTATGGTATGATCTTTAATTTCTCGGAATTTTCGAGCGGAGCCTGGCCTAAAATGCGTGGCTAGTGTTGGTAACATCTCAATTGGACAATGTTCTATAGAATAATAGAAATATACAGCCCACTTAGACTGAGGGGATCTTTTTGCAATATCTTCAAATATACAACTTACAATTATCATGGAAGTTTCTGCTCTAAACGTGGCATGAACTTTTCAAAATATTTTTAAAATCAAAGTTTGAAACAAAGTAAAATTTATCGTGTCATTTTGCCCAACACGAAATGACGTCTATAACATTTTCACAATTGCCAAAGTAAAATTAAGTAGGGCCCGACCGATGTACCGGCCGGCCGGTATTATCGAGCCGATCGGGGGGTCAGTAGGATATGGGGAAAAAATATCGGATATCGGCCGATTTTTTTATACTCAACATACCCAGAAGATGGCGCCATATTTCCTCAGGTAATTCTTGCTTGTCCAGCCCTTGGGGGCAGAGCCACAAGCTAAGTCTGACCACGGCTGAAAGAGCAGGAGAGGTGAGTCAAATGAAGTCAAAGTATATTATCTGTTAATACTTGTCAATACACACCTGATGTAGAATGTTCAAAATGTATGGTAAGTTCAAGAACGTAAAACTTCTAATAAAAAGAATACAATAAACCATACATTTCTGTTTAATGAACAATCACATGCGTGGGTGAAAGATCCAAGATTCAATTGATTAAAACCCTGCTATCCAGTCAGGGGTGCAGCTAAGGATGGAGGGGTGCCGTAAGGTAGAGAGGGGGGAAAGGGTACTTATCGGTTATGTAATAAACAGTCGAGAATTTCGATAGCAAATGATGCGAACATGACACAAGAAACTTGTCAATCAACTTCTTTATGCCACACAATTAGCTTTGGCTTCGTTGGAAAATAAATTATAGCTATAATTTATTTAAGTATTTTGTTGGTATTTTGGTTAGGTTAGGTCACAGTTTATATAATTATCCAGTAAGCTTATCGCAGATCATTTCTGGTCTTCGTTCTCGGTGCGAACAAAAAGCTCCTCCCACTTCTTCGTGCAGTTATGGATCAGTGTGTTTGCGTCTATCAATGAGAAATGGTTACAAAGTGCATTATTCGTAATAGCGGGTTTCCACTTGTTTCCGATTGTTTCGCGTCTGACTTGTCCACCCGTGAAAAGATCTGATGCCGCTTACGTTTCTACGTTCTATTCGTAATACCGGGTTTCCACGTGTTTCCGATTGTTTCGCGTCTGACTTGTCTACCCGTGAAAAGATCTGATGCCGCTTATGTTTCTACGTTCTATTCGTAATAGCGGGTTTCCACTTGTTTCCGATTGTTTCGCGTCTGACTTGTCTACCCGTGAAAACATCTGATGCCGCTTATGTTTCTACGTTCTCTGGAGCACCCGCACCCCGGTCCGGGTTTTTTATAATGGGTGAGATAGGGAATGATCATACTGGATAATTATATAAACTGTGGGTTAGGTTATGTAATTAATATATGCTATGCTTTGCCCCCAACCCCCTTGATGTGCAAATATATAGCCAAAATTTGTTTCTAAACTATTATATTTTTATCATATTATGCTCCGACATTGAGTATCGAATGAGAACTCTCTTATGGCAGAATATAACATGAACGAAAATTGAATCGGGCGTAAAAACCCTATTCTTTTTTCTATATTATAAGATTTCTATTCAACAATTACCAGTAAATTATAAGTAATAATCTAAGTATAAAAATCATATAAATAAATAATATACTGCCTCAGGTATCAAGTATAATAATAAGCATGTATATTCAATCCAATAATTATATCATTATTTCCCCTGAAAACTCGGTCACATTGTTCATTAGCCAAAGCTTTAAAATTTTGCCAAATTTGTTCATCTGTTATTTTAAATTATCTGTACTTTTCTTGCTGAAGTTTCGTTCACCTGAAAATACAACACTTTTAATTGACCATTATGACTATGATGAGGTCTCTAAAATCACCTTAATAAAAGCAGATTATGTGACAGCCACAGCTGGCTCAGTAAAACGTCTGTTGGAAAAGGAATTTTTGAAAAAGAGGTGTAAGAATAATGGTTAGCAATAGGGCCACCCTTCTCTCCTGAATGGTAAAGAGATTTTAAACACTAATTGGCAATTGGGTCACGCTTCTCTCTTAGAGTAAGTAAAAAGAAATTCATGCTTTTTTTTAGAGATTTGCCGCTTTTTAAAGTTGAAAAAACATACCATAAGCCACAAGCCAAAAAAAAAAATGTCATAAGCCACATACAAAGATGCTGAAAGAAAATGACCAGCGCAAGACGACGGAAGGCTCAACGGTATCCCTATCAAAGGATATGTCATGACATATCCTTGATATGATCATGACAACAATTGTGAGAGGGTCGAGGCTCCAAGCTAACGATATGATCATGACAACACTTGTGAGTGGGTCGAGGCTCAGAGCTCACTCTATGATTATGAAAATAATTCTGAGAGTGTAGAGGCTCTGAGCTCAGTATATGATCATGACAATAATTCTGAGAGGGTCGAGGCTCCGAGCTAACGATATGATTATGACAACAATTGTGAGAGGGTCGAGGCTCCGAGCTCAGGATATGATCATGACAACAATTGTGAGAGGGTCGAGGCTCCGAGCTAAGTATATGATCATGACAACAATTGTGAGAGGGTCGAGGCTCCGAGCTAAGGATATGATCATGACAACAATTGTGAGAGGGTCGAGGCTCCAGCTAAGGATATGATCATGATAACAATTGTGAAAGGGTCGAGGCTCCGAGCTAAGAATATGATCATGACATAAATTGTGAGAGGGTCGAGGCTCTGAGCTAAGGATATGATCATGACAACAATTGTGAAAGGGTCGAGGCTCCGAGCTAAGTATATGATAATGACAACAATTGTGAGAGGGTCGAGGCTCCAGCTAAGGATATGATCATGATAACAATTGTGAAAGGGTCGAGGCTCCGAGCTAAGAATATGATCATGACATAAATTGTGAGAGGGTCGAGGCTCCGAGCTAAGGATATGATCATGACAACAATTGTGAGAGGGTCGAGGCTCCGAGCTAAGGATATGATTATGACAACAATTGTGAGAGGGTCGAGGCTCCGAGCTAAGGATATGATCATGACAACAATTGTGAGAGGGTCGAGGCTCCGAGCTAAGGATATGATTATGACAATAATTCTGAGAGGGTCGAGGCTCCGAGCTAAGGATATGATCATGACAACAATTGTGAGAGGATCGAGGCTCCGAGCTAGAGGAGGGAGGCGACCAAAAGCCAGCAAAACTAAGTTTTAGCTAGCCAAAAGATCTGCGGAGCGGACCTTTTTGGCTAGTAATTCGCTATAAGAAAGTAAGCAAACCGATCGCCCTGTTAAAGGTCATTCGGAAACTTGGCTAATAACGGAATCTAGTTGATGAAATGTTCCTTTTTGCCATTTCCCCGAAGCTGCTAAACCCTCAAAGCCAATAGCTTCTTATTGTATTTTTTTTCTTTCTTAGTTTTGTTGCAAATCCGTTAGCACCGACTCAAGAGACTCTTTGTTTGCTCCAGAACGATACAGAAGCAATCGACCCAACTGTTATTGGACAGAAAGTAACGTCATCTTATTATTTTGTGAAGTTGGATGTAGACTCAGGTGAGACATTGAATTCTAATTCATTTATTAGAGGTTGCAAAATAGCAGAGTCAGAAAAAGGCAAGGTCATAACAATTTTTTTTTGGAAGTGTTGCCGTTTTGGGAGGGGGGCATTTTTTTCGAAAAAGGTTGAGAAAAATCCCCCTCCTCTTTATTTTCTGAGAACTAGCTTTTTATTATCTTCAGTTTTTAAAAAGCTCGAAAAAAATCCGTCCCTCCCCCTGTTGGGATTAATCTTACATATGTCCTTAGAGTACACCTTTCTTGTTTTTTTTTTTCTTTTTTTCACTCATCTACTATTCTGCATTACCGAATGGGGTTTCCTGCCACTCTGTCTGTGTGTCTTAGAACTATTTAACTCACTGACCTGTATAATATGATAAGGACTAATAAAAGAAGGAGAATAGGAAAATATGCGAGGGGTTGCTCTCTTTCGGAAATCATGTACACCAGGCTGCGCGTGACAAATGTGGTGGAACTATACCAAGTGTTTTGATAACTGTGCCACGCGTGGTGGCACATTTATGAGTAGAACTGCGCGTTTCCTCATTATCATTCAAAGACTTATTGCATTGCCTATTAGTTTGTTGGGTAGTTGAGAGACTTTGAGAGACACCCTTACATGACAAATTTGAAGAGCGTGCAAACAGAAATCGTTAAAAGACGTTCTAATCAATGAAATATCTTTCTTGAGACGTCATCCTTGCGTCCCGTTTTACAGTTCAAGCCACTTTTAACTGGGGAGAAATCCAGCTTCAGTTATCAGGAGGCACCTGTAGGAAACCCCTCGCTCCATATAAGTTGAATCAGGTACTAATTCATACAAATGTGGCGGAACTATACCAAGTGTGTTGATAACTGTGCCACGCGTGGTGGAAATGCGCAGCATCGGTGGCGTTCTGAGATGTACACCAAATGGTGGGAAGTCAGCGCCTCCTGGGAAATCCGACTGCTTTTTTGCCAACCTTTTATTTATGCGCGTATATAGGCCTGTTTACTTCTATGTTTTTTTACACTAAAAAATAAAAGTGCATACTCTGTCAACGGTGTTTATCAGAGCGTATCCAAAAGCGTGTTATTAATAATTAATTTCACGCCAATTTATGAGATTTTTTTCATCACAAAATAACTAACGGGACAGGCAGAAAAAAGCCAAAGGCAAGGCTAATTGACAGCACAAGCTAAATCTCATGGTATTCATGTTCTATATGGGAAAATTGATTGATATGAAAAATTATTCATATTGTCTGGTCATTGTGAGTAATTCCATTTTTTTTTTACAATTTTCATGGCTCCGTCACAAGTAATGATATGCCCCATAGTGATGATATACCTTAGTACCCCATAAGTGATAAAACTTTATAGGATACTTACGTGTTATACCGACCACACTCAAGAATTGAAGTTGGGTTAATCCTAATGAAATATACCAAAATATGATGAAAATATAATACTTTAATAACAAAACTATAGAAACTACAACAGAGAATTATGGAAAGCAGGCCACCCAAAACGCATTAGCCTATATTAAATACCTAACCTAATCAACTCTATATATTAAATATTTA
This sequence comes from Artemia sp. Qi Xiang Cuo, assembly GCF_049724085.1. Taxonomy (NCBI): domain Eukaryota; kingdom Metazoa; phylum Arthropoda; class Branchiopoda; order Anostraca; family Artemiidae; genus Artemia; species Artemia sp. Qi Xiang Cuo. Next base: position 18,413,355 of record NC_142811.1, read on the forward strand.
ATTAAATTATATCTCCTTAGTAGTTTATCCCACTCAGGCTAAGCTGATTATTCGAGAGTACACACAGAAAAACCTGTTTTAAGTAGATGCTACTTCTTGAGTGTGGTCGGGATAACACGTAAGTACCCTTTGTAGTTTCCTCATTATCATTCAAAGACGTATTGCATTGCCTATTAGTTTGTTAGGTAGTTGAGAGACTTTGAGAGACACCCTTACATGACAAATTTGAAGAGCGTGCAAACAGAAATCGTTAAAAGACGTTCTAATCAATGAAATATCTTTCTTAAGGTGTCACCCTTCCGTCCCGTTTCACAGTTCAAGCCACCTTTAACTGGGGAGAAATCCAGCTTCAGACATCAGGAGGCACCTGTAGGGAACCCCTCGCTCCATATAAGTTGAATCAGGTGCTAATTCCAAAAAGTAGAAATAAGTCACTTAATTTACTTCCAACCAAGCTTAACTGAGATTCGACTACCCGTTTTGGTAGATGTCGGGATCAGGGGTGTCCTGAGACTCATTTTCTTTGGGGGAGGGGGGGGGGATGATCTTCGTAAATTATATAGAATCGCTACCAGATTTATGCCAAATTGTCTGCAGAATTTTGCTAAATTTCAGCCGATTTTGCAAAATTTCTGCCAAAATTTTGGCCTTCGGCGAAAATTTTACCAATTGCCACAAGTTTGGGGGGGGGGCCCCTCCCCCTCCCCCCTGGGACGCCGCTGGTCGTGATGACTAGAACATAGTGACCTTCTCCTCAAAAGAGATCAAGATGGATACGGATTTCTTCCTCCATAAAAAAAGAAAAACTAGAATAATTCCAACCAAGCTTGGCTCAAGAAAACCCATAGGTAAAAAAAAAATGCCTCACGAAGGAGCACGAAAAGGACAAATCTTTTTTTCCAACGGCATAAAAATTACGTCCATAAGTCCTTGGGCTAAGGCGGCCCTAATATATGAAATAGTTAGGCTGGGCCACAGGTACTCCGAAAATGGGACTAAGAGTTTTTTTTTTAATTTCATTAAAATTTCCATCAAAATTTTAATTTCATAATTTCATTAAATCCTTGAACCAATGTGCACCAGTGCACAAAAAACAATGAAGAAATATCAGTTTGCCCGATTTTTTTTTTTTTTTTTTTTTTTTTTTGAGCGGCTTAAAATCTACATCCACGAGTGCCAGGACCAAATAGGACCCTGATGTAGAAAGAAACTTTTAGGTTGTAAACAAAACCCTCCCCTTCCAAAAATGGGCCCAAAAGTGGGTAAACACATATATTTTGTAGCATATAGATTCAGAGTTTGATTCAGAGTTCAGAGAGTTAAGAGCAATTCAATCGGATAAAATAAAGGATTAAATCTGGACAGCTTGCGTAACCAATTTTTTTACCTGTGTGTGGCTTTGTGCCAAAATTGTGAATATCTTTTTCGAAAACAAGAAAAATAACTTATTGCTTTGTTACAATACTAGATCAATTAAGGACTACATTTGTACATTGACAAGATCCAAAGTATGAAAATGGCAAACCGAACATTAGAGGCCGAGAAAATGCAAAATGCCCAGTTTTTGCGAGAAATAAATTTCAAATTGGATTTATTACCAGCGCTTTCAGAGAAAGTTAGTGCAATTCCTGGACTTTCGGATAGCATTGCTGCCTTACAAGTACAGATGAATAACATTAGTACACAGCTATCTAGAAATGATGAGACAAATGAAGAAATTAAAAAAGACCTGGAAAATGTGAAATCAGACCTAGTAATCATATCTGAACGAGCCAACCAGCTCGAAACAGAGCAGAAAAGAACAAATTTTATTATTTATAATTATACTCCGCAACACCATGGTGGGTATACTGTGAAGCAAGAAATAATGGATTTATTAAACCGTGCTATGCCTTCTCTCAAAATAAGTCGATATGATGTACGTGACATTTTTAGATTGAAATCAGGGCCAGTAGTAGTGAAGCTAAACTCGGTCGAAATCAGAGACTATATCTTAAGAAATAGTTTCTTATTGAGAAAGGGAGGTCTATCGGTGGCCCCAGATTACACAGCTAAACAAAGAGAAGCCCGTAAACACTTAAAGGAAATTATGAATCTTGCACAGAACGACGGCCGTGATGCAATGCTACGAGGTGACAAGCTGTTTATCCAAGGCCGACTATTCAGGTACGATGGACAGGCTGTGATTGAGGTTAAATGTAACTTGGTGCCAGTTAAAAATATTGGTCCACCCCCTAGTGCTAGACTCCCAAATTACCCTGCTGTTATCCCGATGGGGCTAGATAGTGATGCCAGTAATAGTGATGCCGAGACAGTGATACCATCAACAGCCTATTCTCAGGCAGTATCGGCAACTAAACGACCTGCTAGTGCTGTTATAAGCCCTAATGACCTACATCGACCAGGCACTCGTAACGTGGCACCCAGAGGAAACCATTCTCCAAGAAAAGGACTTAACAGAAGACCTCGCAGTGATTTTTTCCGTGATTTTGTTGATAATAGTCAGCGAGTGCTAACAGATATTAATAGTCGCAGTAGTGAGTATTACCATTTTGCCTTTTCTTAGACAGAGGCCAGGAACGAGGACCTCCAAGAAATGGCTAGTGATATTAATGCACTGACAGAAAGCATAGACGCATAGGAAATGTGATTTCGTTTATTGAAACATGGAACGATCATTCTCCTATGTCACCTCTCCGAGGGTATTTGGTTAAACAGGTTGTGCGTAAACCAGCAAAAAATAATAGACATTATGGTGGTATTTTGGTTTTGATTAAATCATCAGCTATTGATGGCTATGAAAGAGTTAATAGTAGATCTGAAAATTTACTTTGGCTGCGTATTTGTTTTAAATGTGAGAAGAGATTAATGTTGGGCGTTGTGTATATCCCTCCACAAAATAGTTCTTATAATCGAGAAAATACTTGGGAAATTTTAGATGATGAATTGTCGCTAATACAAGAAAGTTATAGTGATTTTGAGTGTGTTTTGATGGGGGATTTCAATGCTTATACCGGCGTTGAGGTTGAGGTTCCAGATGTATTAATCCCAGATTTAGGAGATTTTGTCCCAATTTGTTGTAGACTACCGCGAAGTAATAAGGATGAAAAAAGAAAAATAAATGTTTGGGGAAGAAAGCTCCTGGCGCTTTGCGGGGAACATGGTAGTAGAAGTGACCCTAAAGCCCCCACGACTCACCCCTGCTGCCATCTACAATTTAGTTTAATGCTGACGGGACATAATTTATTCAAGGATTATCGATCGAGTCTAATGGGGGTCAAGGTCAATCGACCTGTTGTTGTTGTTTGGACACGTGTAATGGCATGAGGGGTGATTTACATAATCGATGGGGGAATTATTGATTTATGACACTGTGGGGTGATTTACATAATCGATGGGGGAATTATTGGTTCACGAAGGGGGAATTGAGAAACAAACATGGCTTCATTGTTGTTTGGTTAGCTTAACCTGAGAACTTGATTTACATAATCGCTAGGGGAAATTATTGATTCACGAAGGGGGAATTATGAAACAAACATGACTTCATTATTGTTTGGCTAACCTAACCTGTGAACTTGATTTACATAATCGGCGGGGAAATTGTTGATTCACGAAGAGGGAATTAAGAAACATTAAGGCTTCTTTAATCTTAGGTCTGAGGGATAAACGTTCTTTAGGACAGAGAGAAAAATTAATATTCTATTTTTAAATAGGGCTTCATTGATCTTTAGTGTCAGGAATCATAAATGACATCACTTGTTATCTTGGAATTATGCGGGAGTCTAAAGAGATAGAAATTCTATTTTTAAATACGGCTTCACGGAGCTTTAAGTCGGAGAGGTAAATTGATATTCTAACAAAACCATAATAGTTTAGCTAGGAACATTTATGAGATGAAGAGATTAACGTAGGAAAGGGTTTCCTAGAAATTTGAAAAGTGAAAGCACAGAAATGCCAAAAACAAAAGGAACACACAGAAATTACTTTTAGGGGATTATTTGGGCGAAACGGTTTTAGACAGGTTTTGGAATTATTTCGGCGAAACAGTTAGAGACGTTTTAAAAGATGATTTTAGAAAGGGTTTTAGAAGAGGTTTTGAGTGTGGTCGTTATAGTAAACAAGTTCTATTTGAACAGTGTCGTGAGGTCCTCTACCCAACCCCAAAGGGCCCCCGATCACCCTACCCCGATCCAAAGGGTTCCAATCCCCATACCCCCATCCAGAAGGAACCCCCCGTTCCCCAAAGGTTCCCAGGGCTCCCAGCGGCCCCCCAGACCCGCAAAGGCCCACCCCGGGCCCACCAAAGGCCGATAGAGCGCCCAAAAGACCACCGGGGTCCCCAAGGCCTTCACCCGGTCTCCAAATGTCCACCAGGCGCTCAACCGTCCCCCAGGACCCCCAAAGGCCCTCCACCGGCACCCAAAGGTCCCCCAGGCTCCCAAAGGGCCCCCACCCTCCCTCTCCACCCCACTCCTCACCGTCACCTCCCCCTCCCCCCAACCCCCCTCCCCCAACCCCCCTTCCCTCCTCCCCTCTCCTCCCCTCCTCCTCCCCCTCCCCTCCTCCCCTCCCCTCCCCCTCCCCTCCTCCCCTCCCCATTTTTTTAATATTTTTTGTGCATTGAGACACAGAAGGGACACCCTCCCCCAAGGGTCCCCCAAACACCCTCCCCCGGCCCCCCAAAGCGGCCCCGCTCCATTTTTTTTAATACTTTTTTATTGCTTTATTATATCTTCTGAACAAGTTCCATTCATAATGTCATTCCTAAACCCATTTTCCAACCTCAAAGAGTCCCATCCCCAATTTGTAAATACTTTCTTGAATTTTTTAACATGGTATTTTTTAACTTTTTACGTTCTGACCTTTCTCAAAGAGTCAAATTTAAAGTTCTATTCCAAATATTTTCCCGGAACAAGAAAAGTCCCAAGACATAAAAAATTTAAAGTTCACTTCTAAATTTTTCCGTAGAAGATAGGAAAAGTTATACTATGATTATGATTATTTTCTATGAAGATAAAAAATTTCAATTTAATTCTAAATTTTCTTAAATTCAGTTCTGACCATTCTCCAAGAGATGAAAAAATTTAAAGTTCTGTTCCAAATATTTCGCCGGAAGAAGAAAAGTTCAACTTCGATTCTGAATTTCCTCAATGAAAATGAAATAAGTTATTGATCAATTCTATTTTCCCAAAATAATATAAAATTTTCCACTTCAATTCAGATTTTTCTCAGAGATGAAAAAATTTTAAATATTGTTCCAAATTTTTCTTAGAAGATAGAAAATATCAAGTTCTAATCTGAATTTTACCAAAGAACACAATTCAATTCTAATTTCCCCAGAGAAAAAAAAAAGCTTCCACTTCAGTTTTAAGTTTACCAAGACATAAAAAATTTAAAGTTCAGTTCTAAATTTTTCCTTAGAAGATAGGAATAGCTATACTTTGATTGTAATTATTTTCTATGAAGATAAAAAGTTTCACTTTAATTCTAAATTTTCTTAAATTCAGTTCCGACCTTTCTCAAAGAGATGAAAAAATTTAAAGTTCTGTTCCAAATATTTTCTCGGAAGAAGAAAAGTTCAACTTCGATTCTGAATTTTCTCATTGAAAATGAAATAAGTTATTGATCAATTCTATTTCTCCAAAATAATATAAAAATTTTCCACTTCAGTTCAGATTTTTTTTCTCAAAGAGATGAAAAAATTTAAAGTTCTGTTCCAAATTTTTCATATAAGATAGGAAAAGTTATACTTTGATCGTGAATATTCGAGTTCTATTCTGAATTTTACCAAAGAACACAATTCAATTCTAATTTCCCCAAAAAAAAATTTAAAGTTCAATTCTAAATTTTTCGGTGGAAGATAGAAAAAGTAATACCATACGTGTGAATATTTTCCCGGAAGATAAAAAGTTCTAGTTCAATTTAAAATTTTCTAAATGAAGTGAAGAAGAATTCAAGTTCTCTTCTGAATTTTACCAAAGAACACAATTCATTTCTAATTTCACCAGAGAAAATAAAAATATTCCACTTCAGTTCATTATTTCACAAAGACATAAAGAAATTTAAAGTTCAATTCTAAATTTTTCGGTGGAAGATAGAAAAAGTAATACAATACTTGTGAATATTTTAATGGAAGATAAAAAGTTATATTTAAATTTAAAATTTTCTCAACGAAGTCAAGGAAAGTTCAAGTTCTCTTCTGAATTTTCTCAATGAAAAAGAGATTAGTCATTGATCATTTTTATTTTTCCAAATAATATAAAAATTTTCCACTTGAGTTCAGATCTGTCTCGAAGAGATGAAAAATTTAAAATACTGTTCCAAATTTTTCACTGAAGATAAGAAAGTTCAAGTTTTCTTCGGAATTTTACCAAAGAACACAATTTTACTTGAAAACATGCATAAATAAATAGAACATAAGGTTATCAAAGGCCAAGGTATATTATTTTATATTTGACCCCATTTTGGGACATTTTTACTGAATCTGATAGGCGAGTGCTGCGAAAGTGCTATTTTAAGTACGTGAAGTTTTCTCTTGAGGCCCCTCGGTGGTTCAAGAATAGGTACATGGTTAACCGTTTTGGTGTGGTGGAACCGGTTCAGGCCGGTGATAAACAGCTTCACAAATTGAGCAACTAGTCCTCTTCTCACCCGTGGAAATATAAGATTTGGTATTATTAGTAATTTGTGTATATTTTATGACATGTTTGTTTTGTTTTCCTTTCTTTTATTGTACTCCATCGTTTTCTTTATTTTGTTTATAGATGGGTAATAAAGAACATACATACATACATACATTAAATCAAGGACAAAAGTTCATGGGCTTCAGGTACCAGATCTTTCGTTTCAGTATAATAAATATAATCTCTAGAAAAACTTCAAATTTTCAGATGAATGACTCATTTTCAGCTTGTTATTTTATATTTCTTTTATTTAAGTCTTCAGAAGAAACACAAGGGAATGCCCGGTATATGGCTTTAAATCTTTTGATTTTAATGTTGAAAATCTTAGATTAATGACTTAAAAGTCTTAAAAGTTTTAAAGCTGTCTTTCTTAAAGAATTGTGAAAGAAAGACAAAATGAGCGAGGGTTAAGGAAGGAGTAACCCCTCTTATATACTTATTTATGTTTCACTCTTAATGTTACTCCTTAATTTTAGTTGAAAAAAGCTTTTTTTAGTTTAATTTCTGGCCGTTTTTCAAATCATGCCAGGAAATTCCCTTCCCCTCGCATAATATTACCCCTGGAAAATTCTTCCAGAAACTTTTTTCTCCACGGAAAATTCTCCCCGTGGAAAATCCCCTCCAGCAGAAAATTCCCCCAAAATAATTTCCGTATATTTCCCATTAACAAATACTATATGTGAACAATGGACAAATTCTGTAGCTTCCAGTCCTTTTCACACGGACTATAGGGGGTCATGTCATTTCCAAAGGCAAATTTATTGAAACCTTTCAACTATGCTAAATTAAATAGCTATCTCAAAATTTTGATCAGATGTCTTTGGGGAAAAAGGGGCGTGGAGGGAGGCTATTTGCCATCCATTCTTTCTGGTCTCTTAAAAAGAGCATTAGAATTTTTTTCTTTCCGTTCAAATGAGCCCTCTCCCTTTTCTCAAGGACAATTGGCACAAGACGATCACCCCCTGGAAAAAACAACAACAAAACATACAAATAAACACGCATCCGTGGTCTTTCTTCTAGCCAAAAAAAAATACAAATTCCACATTTTCGCAGATACGAGCTTGAAACCTCTATCGTAAGGTTCTCTGGTATGATGAATCAGAAGGTGTTATTTTCATTAAGATCCCTTGACTTTTCGGGTGTTTTTCTTTTTTTGAAAATCACACAAATTTTCTTAAGCTCTTACCCTTTCATGGATAAAATAAAACGTAAAGAACCTTATATATTTGGAATCAGCATAAAAAGGCAGCTCTTTCAATGTTTCGATTGTCATCAAAATTCTGTTTTTTAGAGTTTTTCTTACTATTGGGCCAAGTCGCTCCTCACTTACAGTTTGTTACTACGAGCTATTTGAAAATGACTGTCACAAGCCCAGATGAACCGAATTCACATTTCAGGGTAAAAATTAAAACTCATCGCAGAAAAAAAAGATATAGTATGATTGGTCAAAAAAGCAAAAAAAAAAAAAAGACAGGAATATAAGCCATCATTTCAAAAATATTAAAAACAATCAAGTTAGCAGAATTTTTTTTTAATAAATTAAACAGTTTAATAAAAAAAAAACAAAGAGGGGGTGAAAGAAAAAAATAATATAAATGGTATAAACAAGGAAGATGAAAAATATTGGTTGGTTAATTATTATTCCTTTTTATCTTTTTTTTTAGCAATTCAGGGGATAAACATTTTAAAGAAATATACTAAAAAATGGACTATACAAATACAAGTAAAAAATCCAAAATTGTTAACATAAACTTTACACAATGAGTGATAAAAGCGCAAAGGAGATTCAATCATGGGCGTAGGCAGCATATTGTCTAGGGGGGGCAGTCGATAGTGTGATGGAGGGCCTTTTACCAACTGCTTTTCCAACCCTCTGCTTTTTCAGCCATAGCTAATGTAAATTTGACGGTCTAGGGGGGCAGCTGCCCCCTCCCCTGCCCTTCCCCCACCCTAAACCCATGAATTAAAGTACTTAACCTATAATTTAGGGGGGGGAAAAGTGCTATTAAATATTTTTATGTCAAAAATTTTATTTGGGTAAAAATGGGATTTTTTTTTATGAATAACGACGCTGGCGAGGTCTAAGAGAGGAAAAGTGAACTTGTCCAGGGGTTATGGAAGGCATTATAAGGGAAACACGAGGAAGTTTTCGTTCTGCTTTCTTCAAAGGTGACCAGATTGGCACTGCAAAGAAGGGAGACATAAGGGACTTTACTCTCATTACAGATAACTCTTAGGTGTCTCTGTCAGCCTGCCTCTATTCTTCTAGACAATTCCTTTCAGACACCAGAATGCCGAACGTTATGCTCGACCTGTACCTCGTTTGTACATCAGTAATACTTTTAAAAACTATTGTTTTCGATGGGGGAAGGCCCTTCCCGGAAGGGGGATCGTGTTATGTTGTTGTATTTATGTTGTTTCTTAGTTTTCTTGGTTGTTCCTCTTACCCGTTTTTTTTTTTTTTTCTCATGAAAATTAAAAGAACATAGGCTATTTTATCTCATTTTTTTATTATTAAATAAAACATTATTAACATGGCCGTACCCCGAGGGGTGAGGGGGGGGGGGTGGATGGTTAAGGGATTTGTCCCCCCCCCCCCCAAAAAAAATGTTTGTCTGGATATAAAAAAATTTTGTATGCGTTTTTTTAGTTTTTTTTTGTGTAATTTGCTCGCTTTGTGCTTTAAATACCTTGTATGAAAAAGAAATCTCATTGAAAAAGAAAAAGGAAACCTTGAAGAGTGTAAATAGCGGACTTAATCACATTGGCTTTTGGATGGTTCATATGAACTGTGATCTATAGTGTTTTTTTTTTCTTTTTCGTTATTTTCTTTTTTCCCCTTTTTTGTAAAAAAAAAATTGATATTCGTTGAAAAAAATAAAATATCGCTTTGTGAATTCTAAATAACGTCGTGAGTCCTGAAACCTGATTGGCGACCCAATGGCTTCGTACATTGCAGCTTTGCTGATTCGCAAAAATTTATTATCCTCTCCGAAATAAATTTTCGGGAGTATTGGTTTGAGGTAGCCATAATGTTCAATCTGTATTATCAAATTAAATCACGTGAGCAGCGCGGCGGATATACCCCTGAAACAAAAGTGCAGTCACAACCCTTCTCTGCTAATGAGTATTTATTATGCTTCTCATTGTTTTTTGTTAAGATTTTTTTTTTCAAAATTGTAGAAACTTATATTTTTAGAATAGAACAATAGTTACCAGATTCGCTTTACAAAAACCAAAGTCGTTTGTTTAGGAACACGACATTTTGCCCTTGCTAAAAAAAAAACAGTTATCTGATCTATTGGTATTCCCACCGATACACCAAAAAACAATTGCTTTGTTAGTGATGTGTAAATAAATAGCCAACTGTGAAATCAGTAATATCAGAGCTTTTCAAATCTACAAACTATAATTTACGTTTCTCTTGAATTCCAAATACCTTTATTGTTTTAAACCAGGGACGTCAAAGATACGGCTCACAAGTCACTAACGGCCCAAGAGCTTTTGTGTGTGCGCCCTGACCTAGATTAGTAAGACTGAAATAATATGACTTGTCATTCAGATAGGGTACTATAAAGGATTTTTTTTGGGGTGGGGGTGGGGTGGGTGGGGGGTACAAAAAAACTTTAAAAGTGTCAAAAATATGTTGATATTAATTTTTGTTACGTTTTTAAGATTCGGACAAATATTTCGGGGGGCGGGGGTGGGCTCAAACCCCCTACCCCCTGGATACACCCTTGCATACAGAATAAAATATAAAATAATATAAAAATCACAACACAAACATCAATTAATTTGTATTTTAGCTAACAACATTAATAGGTGTTTTCAATCACAAATTTACAAACTACAAATATTATATGCTTCTTATACATTTTTATATTTTTTATACAAATATTATACATTTTTTAATGAAATATCTGTCTTGTGTACTAGAAGATATTAAATTACAATGAAAAAGAAAAGAAAAAAACATACAAAAACTTGGCATAATTTTAAGATACTTATTTTAAGATACTTGACTTATTTTTTCAAAAATTTAGAAATATATACGAAGATGTACTAGATCTTTTCCAAAGGAATTATTCAAGGGTAGTTTGAGATATATGTTGGAAAAATAATAAGCAGTACTAAAAAGTGATTTAGCCCCAGTGTTTAGCGTTATGATGAAAGAAAGGTTCAAATGGGTAGGCCGTGTTTTACTGATGATAGATTGCCAAAAATTAGGTTTTTTGGCTATTCATCTGGGGCCAAATGAAATTGAAAAAAAGGTAGTCCTCGAAAAAGCTCGGGAAAGGTATTAAGAAAGGACTTAAGGGAATTTGAACTTTAGGGAAGAGAGTAAAGAGTGCAGAGGTATGGAGATTGGAGTGGAGAAGGAGCTGTGTTAGTCTCAGGAAGTTTGGTGAAACAATGAGCTGTTATTAGAAGTATAAAAAGATATTACAAGGTCCATCTGCCAATGTGACATAAGCTAGCTTTATTATTACAATGGATATATCCTTCCTTGATTGGGGTATATGCTCACGTGATAGTCAACTGAGCTGGTAAACCCGACCAATTGATTTTTCTAACGATGTCCTATATTCTCATTCTGCAAAACCTTTGTTTTTATGTTTAGTATGATGCTGGAGATTTACCAATATCCTTTTCAACTCATATATGAATATCTTTGCAATATTGTACAGTTGAAAAGTTTATAGCTGAAAACAGTTTGGAAAAAGAGGAAAATAAGTCTGCGAACCAAGATTAGAATATTGGAAGCCACAGTGGTCTAGTTTGGCTCGGAAGCCTGGGCGCTCCGAAAGACGGAGGAAGATTTGCTAGATGTTTTCCAGAGAAATTGTCCACGGATTGTTTTGGGTACTGACCGTACCCATAGACTGATCAGTCAGACTGACGTCTGACTGACCGTATCTGTAACAGTAAGCTGCGCGAAAAATATGGTTCTACTCCGCTTCCTAGGGCTGTAATGAGAGAAAGGTTGAGATGGCTAAGACACGTTCTGCAGATGAAGGTTGGCAGATAATTGTCAAAAATTGCCCTTATTAGCCATTCATTTTTGGCCAAACTAAAAGTATTTGTCTCCGAATGCTTCGTCTAACGTATAACGTCTTCGTATAACGTTTCCGAATGGAGTAGGAGGATGTCGTAAGGAAATATTTAAGGGAGACGGAAATTTTTTGGAAGGGTGTAAAAAGGGAGGCTTTGAATAGATTGGGATGGAGGAGGAGTGTGGGTAGTTGTGCTGGCCTCAGGAGGCTTGCTGCTTCAGTGAGAAAATCATACATTAATTCGAGTCTGAAGTACGATCTAACTTAACTGTAGATTTTGAAATAAATTAATTGATTATAATCATTTAAACAATAATCAATTAATTGATAATAATTAATATGATTTGGATCTGATTGAGGAAATGGAAAAGAGGAATATCCGTCTCCCGCTTGGAATGAGGGGACATACGCTCCTCACACCTCTTTTTAAGAGGGCCTTAGAGTCCACCCCAGAGGACTACAAAGCGTGACCCTGAAAAATCGTAATTATAAATGACGCCAGAATATGTGCCAAGAGGCTAGAATGCTGGCAGATTAATCTGCACCATTGTCAAGCAGCCTCCTATAATCTTGAAAGATTTGTGGCAAAGACGCAGACATGTATCGTAATGATACATGAGCCATGGACGATCACCAGAAAAGTCATGGGAAAGACCAGAGGAGTTGAACTCTATGTTCATAGTGAGGTACGTTAAGCTTTGCTCCAGGAGCATCCATTATGACTAAATTAAGTCTTTACTAGAATTTTGGCCTGCATAAAATATATGTTTATATTTTATAAATGTATAGATAGATAGATAGATAGATAGATCGTGTATTTCAAAAAGCCCAAGAGCCATATACACAAAAAAAATATGAAAATAGAAAAATTACAACAGAGCAAATTACAAACACACATTAACATGAATACATAGCGAAAAATACCTTCTGGTAAAATACAAAAAAAAAACAAAAAAAAAAAAAACTTTAATTCCATATAATTAATAATAATTAATTGTAAAAACATTTCCTTCTTTTTAATCCCTTCTCTATGTACGCACCAATATGAAATATTGTGGTTGGATTACTACTTTGTAAGATATTTGGAAGCAGCAAAACAATCCCATGTAAGTAATTTTCCCTTAAATCAGAGAGCACCGGGCACTTTCGGAGAAAATAGTCCAAATCTTCGTCCTCATCCCTACAAAGAGGACACACATACCGACCATCAGGATGTACTATCCCTCTGTCGAACACCATTTGTCTACTCTGGATTGGAAGGCGATTCGCCCTAAGCTGAATCCATCGACATAAAATCATAGCCGGTAAATTGAATTTAAAATAAATTTCCTCTCCAAAACTAGCTTTAACCTGATTATAATGATTCAATGTAGCAGAATTTAAAACCACCCCTTGCCAATATTGACTTTCTTGACCCTCTAAGATAAATCTTACCTGGCTTACTAAATTTGTTGGTAGATCAGGGGAACCAAGACCGTCATTCCATAAGTAAGCCATTCCCACACTTTCTAGTAATGACCTAATTTGGGATGGCCACGACTTTTTCGAATCATAGCTCAACATCTGATAATAAGCAGCACTTATTAGTCTGTCTTCATTGCACCTAATGATCTTCAACCAAAATCTAAGCATCAAAATAGACCTACGTAGTTTTAACGAAAACAGGCCCATATCACCTTTCAGAACCTTTGAATGAGTTGTCTGATGTAATCCAAAGAGTCTTTTATAATACTGGAGCTGGAGGGACTCCAACTTCTGTGCCGCTTCTCCGCCCCAAATCTCCGCTCCATACTCTAATACTGGTAAAATTTTTGTATTAAATATTCTTTTGTGCATTTTTAGGTTTTTAATTCCCATTATCGTCGGATTTCTAAAAATTGCAGACATGGCCACTTTACCTCTATTAATTAATTCATCAACATGACTCTTTAAACTTCCATTTTCCGATAAAACAAATCCTAAATATTTTATTCTTTTACTTACTTTAAGTTCCTCATTATTAAATTTAAATTTATAATTATCTTCGCCACTTGTTTTCCTTTTTTTTAAAATAACAACTTCACTCTTTTCAACATTCAGCCTTAGTTTATTCATCTGCAAATAATCATCTATAAGACTCAAAAGCGTCTGCAGATCTTGCGGTGTGCTAGCCACCAAGGCAATATCATCTGCAAATAATAATATCATCTGCATCAATAATATCATCAATAATATCATATCATCAATAATATCATCTGCTTTTGAGTCTTATAGATGATTATTTGCAGATGAAAAAACTAAGGCTGAATGTTGAAAAGAGTGAAGTTGTTATTTATAAAAAAAGGAAAACAAGTGGCGAAGATAATTATAAATTTAAATTTAATAATGAGGAACTTAAAGCAAGTAAAAGAATAAAATATTTAGGATTTGTTTTATCGGAAAATGGAAGTTTAAAGAGTCACGTTGATGAATTAATTAATAGAGGTAAAGTGGCCATGTCTGCAATTTTTAGAAATCCGACGATAATGGGAATTAAAAACCTAAAAATGCACAAAAGAATATTTATTAAAAAAATTTTACCAGTATTAGAGTATGGAGCGGAGATTTGGGGCGGAGAAGCGGCACACAAGTTGGAGTCCCTCCAGCTCCAGTATTATAAAAGACTATTTGGATTACATCAGATAACTCATTCACAGGTTCTGAAAGGTGATATGGGCCTGTTTTCGTTAAAACTACGTAGGTCTATTTTGATGCTTAGATTTTGGTTGAAGATCATTAGGTGCAATAAAGACAGACTAGTAAGTGCTGCTTATTATCAGATGTTGAGCTATGATTCGAAAAGGTCGTGGCCATCCCAAATTAGGTCATTACTGGAAAGTGTGGGAATGGCTTACTTATGGAATGAGGGTCTTAGTTCCCCTGATCTACCAACAAATTTAGTAAGCCAGGTACGATTTATCTTAGAGGGTCGAGAAATTCAGTATTGGCAAGGGCTGGTTTTAAATTCTGCTACATTGAATCATTATAATCAGGTTAAACCTAGTTTTGGAGAGGAAATGTATTTTAAATTCAATTTACCGGCTATGATTTTATGTCGATGGATTCAGCTTAGGGCGAATTGCCTTCCAATCCAGAGTAGACAAATGGTGTTCGACAGGGGGATAGTACATCCTGATGGTCGGTATGTGTGTCCTCTTTGTAGGGATGAGGACGAAGATTTGGACCATTTTCTCCGAAAGTGCCCGGTGCTCTCTGATTTAAGGGAAAATTACTTACATGGGATTGTTTTGCTGCTTCCAAATATCTTACAAAGTAGTAATCCAACCACAATATTTCATATTGGTGCGTACATAGAGAAGGGATTAAAAATAAGTAAATTTTTTTACAATTAATTATTTTTAATTTTTTGTAATTAAAGTTTTTTTTTTTTTTTGTTTTTTTTTTTGTATTTTACCAGAAGGTATTTTTCGCTATGTATTCATGTTAATGTGTGTTTGTAATTTGCTCTGTTGTAATTTTTCTATTTTCATATTTTTTTTGTGTATATGGCTCTTGGGCTTTTTGAAATACACGATCTATCTATCTATCTATCTATCTATACATTTATAAAATATAAACATATATTTTATGCAGGCCAAAATTCTAGTAAAGACTTAATTTAGTCATAATGGATGCTCCTGGAGCAAAGCTTAACGTACCTCACTATGAACATAGAGTTCAACTCCTCTGGTCTTTCCCATGACTTTTCTGGTGATCGTCCATGGCTCATGTATCATTACGATACATGTCTGCGTCTTTGCCACAAATCTTTCAAGATTATAGGAGGCTGCTTGACAATGGTGCAGATTAATCTGCCAGCATTCTAGCCTCTTGGCACATATTCTGGCGTCATTTATAATTACGATTTTTCAGGGTCACGCTTTGTAGTCCTCTGGGGTGGACTCTAAGGCCCTCTTAAAAAGAGGTGTGAGGAGCGTATGTCCCCTCATTCCAAGCGGGAGACGGATATTCCTCTTTTCCATTTCCGCAATCAGATCCAAATCATATTAATTATTATCAATTAATTGATTATTGTTTAAATGATTATAATCAATTAATTTATTTCAAAATCTACAGTTAAGTTAGATCGTACTTCAGACTCGAATTAATGTATGATTTTCTCACTGAAGCAGCAAGCCTCCTGAGGCCAGCACAACTACCCACACTCCTCCTCCATCCCAATCTATTCAAAGCCTCCCTTTTTACACCCTTCCAAAAATTTCCGTCTCCCTTAAATATTTCCTTACGACATCCTCCTACTCCATTCGGAAACGTTATACGAAGACGTTATACGTTAGACGAAGCATTCGGAGACAAATACTTTTAGTTTGGCCAAAAATGAATGGCTAATAAGGGCAATTTTTGACAATTATCTGCCAACCTTCATCTGCAGAACGTGTCTTAGCCATCTCAACCTTTCTCTCATTACAGCCCTAGGAAGCGGAGTAGAACCATATTTTTCGCGCAGCTTACTGTTACAGATACGGTCAGTCAGACGTCAATCTGACTGATCAGTCTATGGGTACGGTCAGTACCCAAAACAATCCGTGGACAATTTCTCTGGAAAACATCTAGCAAATCTTCCTCCGTCTTTCGGAGCGCCCAGGCTTCCGAGCCAAACTAGACCACTGTGGCTTCCAATAGTAGAATAGATCCATGCAGTTCTATGATGCCCCCGTACAAACAGGTTTTTCTATTATTTACGTGTCGTCACACTATTTGCCAATTGGAACGACGCAATTTCAAATTTCAATGTCTTTTTTTTTTTTTAAATATCATAACAATATTTGCCAAGAGGAATGACACAGTTTCAAAGTTAAATGTATTTTTGGTGATAAGCCCAAAAAACCAGCACGTCTTGTTTCATTGTTATGCAATTATTTTTGTAATGAAAAGGGTAATTACTTCTTTAGTTTACGAGATTTGCGAAATTTTTTTTGCGAAAAGATATTTGCGAAAAGATATTTGCGTAGACGCTTACAAGGGACATTGCTAGAAAGTATTCAATAGCTTAATTGAAAAGTAACGATAGAATGACATTGTGACTTGACCTAGCTTTACCTCGCCGATGTGGTCTGTATAATACGTAATTAATTTTTTAAAAATATTGTCAATTTAAAAAGAACGGGCTGAAAAGTGTTATGCGGGGGGGGGGGTGCATAGAGGGGTGAGGTGCACGAGGGTTCAGTTAAAGAGGATACAGTTGCACGGAGGGATTTCGGTTATACACGGGTTCAGTTACAAGGGGGTTCAGTTGCACGGGGGTACCCTTTTTTTTTTTCGTAAATCGGGCTCCCTGTTTTCAAAATCCCTTTTTCTTCTGAGGCTTGGAGCATTTAGTGACTAGATATTAAACGTAATGAAATTTAGCACGGAGGTTCAGTTGTACAGGGGTTTCAGTTATACAGGGGTTCAGTTACATGGGGGTTCTTTGTGTTAAATAAGTAGTTTTTGTATCTTTTAAAAGAACTTTACGGGGATTGAGAGACTCAGTTGCCTAATTCCGTGTGATTTTTATTTAATTGATGCTCATTAAAAAAGAAATTTTTGTGTTAAAAAAGTAGTGTTTGTATCTTTTAAAAGAGCTTTACGGGGATTGAGAGACTCAGTTGCCTAATTCCGTGTGATTTTTTTTACTTGATGGTCATTAAAAACGAAAATTTTTTGTTAAATAAGTAGTTTTTGTATCTTTTAAAAGAGCTTTTTGGGGATGGAGCGACTCAGGTGACTTAGTAAGTGTTATTGGTCTGGCCATGAGTGTCATTAAAAACTATTAAAGGGTGTTACTGTAGTAGTTTTTATATCTTTTTAACTGAACTTTACGGTGATTGAGATACCCAGTTGCATGCTTAAGAGTGAATATTTTTTTATTTATAGACATATTTATCTATAATATTGTGATTTAAAATTTTATTGAGTATCTTTTATATTAGCTTTTCGTTTAGTGAGTGACTCTTTTTACCTAGTCATGTTTTTGTGTCTAAAATTTATTGTAAATTTAATATTTATTAGTTTTTGTTTGTTTTATAGTGGCTATATTATTTTTGTGCTTTTTGGGGTTTGATTGACTCAGTTGCCTAATTCCGTGTGATTTTTCTTTACTTGGTGGTCATTAAAAACGAAATTTTCGTGTTAAATAAGTAGTTTTTGTATCTTTTAAATAGATGGACGTTGAGTGCTTGACTGTGTGGCATAAGTCAGGTAGATTTTTCCGGACTTGGTAGTAGTTTAATACAATATTTGTAAGTTTACTTTGTAGTGTTTGTATCTTTTAAAAAGAAAGTAACTAGGATTGTTATTCTAATTTTCATAATAAAGTGTGATTTTTTCTTAACTATATGGAAAGTAAAAGCTAAAATTTTGTGTTAAATAAATAGTTATTCTATCTTTTAAAATATCTTTGCGGGGATTGAGAGACTCAGTCGCATAAGTCCGTGTGATTTTTCTTGACGTTATGTTCATTAAAAACGAAAGTTTGGTTTTAAATAATTAGTTTTTTTTAGTTTAGATTATCGGTACCGGGTTTTATAGACTAATGTTACTGATTCCGTGTTGTTTTTCTTTACTTGGTAGTAATTAAAAAAGAAATTTTTGTGTTAAATAATTATTTTTTGTATCTTTTAAAAGAGCTTTAAGTGGATTGAGAGACACAGTTGCCAAATTCCGTGTGATTTTTCTTTACTTGTTTGTCTTTAAAAACGAAATTTTTGTGTTAAATAAGTAGTTTTTGTATCTTTTAAAAGAGCTTTAAGGGGTTTGAGAGACTCAGTTGTCTTATTCCGTGTGGTTTTTCATTACTTGGTAGTCATTAAAAACGAAATTTTTGTGTTAAATAAGTAGTTTTTCTATCTTTTAAAATAGCGTTACGGGGTTTGAGAGACTCAGTTGCCTGTTTCAGTGTGGTTTTTGTTGACTTTGTGGTCGTTAAAAACGAAATTTTTGTGTTAATTAAGTACTTTTTGCATCTTTTAAAAGATATTTAAGGGGTTTGAGAGACTCAGTTGACTATTTACGTGTGTTTTTTATTTAATTGTTAGTAATTAAAAACAAAATTTTCGTGTTAAATAAGTAGTTTTTTTATCTTTTAAAAGAGCTTTAAGGGGTTTGAGAGACTCAGATGCCTGTTTCCGTGTGGTTTTTCTTTACTTGGTTATCATTAAAAACGAAATTTTTGTGTTAAATAAGTAGTTTTTGTATCTTTTAAAATAGCTTTAAGGGGTTTGAGAGACTCTGTAATGCACTAGTTTTTCAGTAAAGACACTCAATATCCTAAAAGTGTTTAATTCAAACTTTTTAAAACTTCGAAATTTTTCAACTTTATTTATTTTTGTCTTTCCGTCCAGAACTTAAAATGTCAAAGTATGCTTAAAGTTGTAGCACTTGCTCTCGGTGATTGTTCAGAGACAAGATGTGACTTTCACACTAGCATTCTTTGTTTGGCACTTGACTGTACTCTGTGATTGATCGGAGACATGATGTGACTTTCCCACTGGTATTCTATGACTGGTTATTGACACAACCTAATCTATTGCATGTATTAAATCAGTATTTTTACGCAGTGGAACGATAAACACATAAGTCATATCTTTAAAAAAAGTGAAGATGGAACATTTTAATAAAGTGTGTTTACATAACAAGGTTATTGTAGCATTGAATGCCGACAAAGAGAAATATTTAAACTTTGAAACAAGTACAGGTGGTAGCACTATTGGAAATGTATGCATGCATTGTCATGACAGTAAGGAATTAAATTTCTTTGGAATACCGAAAAAAATTCAAATCTTATGTTGGTGGTTATGCGAGATTGAGATCTCCAGAGATGATTGCACTCAAAGAGAATGCCAACATAAAAATAATCATTGATGATAGAGGACAACTCCTTGCTACTGTTGCAGGTAACACATTACCTACTGATACATCCAATCGTCACCTTTCAGGTATTAGCATTCAACGGAAGATCAATAAAAGAAAGGCCTACTCTTCTACTAATATCGTAAACCATATCTTGTCTACATGTCGAAACTGTTACCTGTGTAAAAATAATGTGATAATAGACAGTGAAATTGCCAGAAACATAAAAGGGCATTGTCAGAAAATATCACGATGGAATATAAAGATGAATCGATGAAAAACAAAGCACCAGCAAACGTTACTGCTATTGGTCAAACAGTCATTGAACCAAATAATACCAAAGACGAAAAGCATATTGAGCCTTTTGATGAGACACCAGTAAAAATTGTGTATGACTCAAAATGGAATAATGATTATTCTACTGATTACGAACTAAGAAAAGACAATAGCTATAATATCAAGAGAGAACATGGTGAACTATTTTATGGAACAGATTCAAAATGTCCAAAGTTAATTGTTGATATTAATAATGTATCATAATATATTTATTGTATTAATATTCTACATAGCATTATTTCATTAAAAATATATTTTGCATTACATTGTTATGTGTTCATTATTTTTAGAGTAAGCTACCATATCAAACGTTTAGAATGTCTAATAAAACGTCGGAGATGTAAGAAAAGGAATTTGCATACATCTATTGTCAGACACATGGGGACAAATTTTTCTTGAATTCACCTCCTGGATAAATAAAAAGACATTTCATTCAAGAAATTATGACGAAACTCTAAGTAAGCTACAAACTCTGTCTTGAAGTTACCTCATGGATACACAATGCAGAAATTTCATTTAAGAAATTATCAAAAATTGTAAGTAAGTAGCAAATTCTTTCAAAAATATGTTAATATGTTTAAGCAATAAATATCTTTAAGCTTAACCCGTCTTTATTCTTTAGAATAGTTTTATTCATTTCATTAAATTATGAAGAAATTGTAAGTAAGTAACAATAGCTTTCTTGAATTCACGTCCTGGACACAATACAGATATTAAATTCAAGAAATAATAATAAAATCGCAAGTAAGTAATAAAGTCTTTATTATTTTCCCCTCTTGGATACACAATACTGAAATTTTATTCAAGAAATTATGAAGGAATTCTAAATAGGTAACACACTCGTGTTACCTCATGGATACACAATGCAGAAATTTCATTTAAGAAATTATCAAAAATTTTAAGTAAGTAGCAAATTTTTCTTGAATTCGCCTCCTGGGTAAATAAAAAAGACAATTCATTAAAGAAATTATGAAAAAATTGTAAGTAAGTAGCAAATTCTTTCTTGAATTCACCTGCTGAATAAACAAAAAGACATTTCGTTCGAGAAATTATGACAAAATTCCAAGTAAGTAACAAACTCTTTATTGTTTTCATGACTTAGATACACGTTGTAGAAATTTAATTCAAGAAATTATGAAAAATTCTCAGTAAGTAGCAATTTCTTTCTTGAAGTCAACTCTTGGATACACAATACGGAAATTTCATTTAAGAAATTATGAAAAAAAACAATTTCTTTCTTGAAGTCAACTTTGGATACACAATACAGAAATTTCATTCAAGAAATTATGAAAATATTTGTAAGTAAGTAACAAACTCTTTTGTTTTCACCTCTTGGATATACAGTACAGATACTTCATTCAAGAAATTATGAAAAAATCGCAAGTAAGTAACTTTTTTTTCTCTTTATCAAAAACAATTTTCACTTAGCTACACGATGTAAAAATTTAATTCAAGAAATTGGGAAAAAATTCTCAGTAAGTAACAATTTCTTTCTTGAAGTCAACTCATGGATATACAATACGGAAATTTCATTCAAGAATTTCCTGACTTAGATACACGATGTAGAAATTTGATTCAAGAAATTATGAAAAATTCTCAGTAAGTAACAATGTCTTTCTTGAAGTCGTCTCTTGGATACACAATGCGGAAATTTCATTCAAGAAATTATGAAAATATTTGTAAGTAAGTAAAAAACTCTTTATTGATTTCACATCTTGGATATACAGTACAGATAATTCATTCAAGAAATTGTGAAAAATCGTAAGTAAGTAACTTTTTTCTCTTTATCACAAACAATTTTCACTTAGCTAAATGATGTAGAAATTTAATTCAAGAAATTATTGAAAAATTCTCAGTAAGTAACAATTTTTTCTTGAAGTCAACTCTTGGATACGCAATACGGAAATTTGATTCAAGAAATTATGAAAAATTGTAACTAAGTAGCAAATTCTTTCTTGAATTTACCTGCTGGACAAACAAAAAGAAATTTCGTTCAAGAAATTATGACAAAATTCTAAGTAAGTAACAAATCTTTATTGTTTTCACGAGTTAGATATACGACCTAGAAATTTAATTCAAGAAATTATGAAAAAATTCTCAGTCTAAGTAGCAAATTCTTCTTGAATTCACCTGTTGGATAAACAAAAAAAAAAAAAGACATGTAATTCAATAAATTATGAAAAAAGTCTAAGTAAGTAACAAACTTTATTGTTTTCACGTGTTAGATATACGATATAGAAATTAAATTAATGAAATTATGAAAAAATTTATCAGTAAGTAACAATTTATTTATTGAAGTTAGATTTGATACACAATACGGAAATTTCATTCAAGAAATTATGAAAATATTTGTAAGTAAGTAACAAACTTTTATTAATTTCACTCTTGGATATACAGTACAGATACTTCATTCAAGAAATTATGAAAAATCGCAGTAAGTAGCTTTTTTCTTTATCACAAACAATTTTCACTTAGCTACACGATGTGGGAAATTTAATTCAAGAAATTATGAAAAATTTTCAGTAAGTAACAATTTCTTTCTTGAAGTCAACTCTTGGATACACATAATACGGAAATTTCATTCAAGAAATTATAAAAATATTTGTAAGTAAGTAACAAGTCTTTATTGATTTCACCTCTTGAATATACAGTACAGATACTTCATTCAAGAAACGTGATTAAACACGTTTTGAAACTACATGCTATTTGTATGCCTTTCTGGCACCTTTCCAAACGAACAGGGATTCCCACTGGTTCCTACACATTGCAAAAGTGAGCAGTACGAAAACTCCACGTTTTCAACCAGACTGGTTTTTTAGGACCAATAAGGAGAGATATGCAAATTCGACATAGCTTTATTTCATTTTTTTAAGGTTCATTTAGACGAAGTTCCGTGCGCCCACGTTACTTCGTCTAAATGAACCTTCAAAAAATGAAATAACGCTATGTCGAATTTGCATATCGCTTCGTATTGGTCCCTAAAAAACCAGGCTGGTTTAAAAAGTTGAGTTGTGGAACTGCTCACTTTTTTGCACTGTGTAGGAACCAGTGGGGACTCCCTGTTCGTTTGGAAAG
The DNA here is from genome assembly GCF_049724085.1 of Artemia sp. Qi Xiang Cuo. NCBI lineage: Eukaryota > Metazoa > Arthropoda > Branchiopoda > Anostraca > Artemiidae > Artemia > Artemia sp. Qi Xiang Cuo. The sequence continues at coordinate 18,436,372 of NC_142811.1, forward strand.
GTGCCAAGGAACGGCATACAAATAGCATGTAGTTTCAAAACGTGTTTAATCACGTTTCTTGAATGAAGTATATGTACTGTATATTCAAGAGGTGAAATCAATAAAGAGCTTGTTACTTACTTACAAATATTTTTTATAATTTCTTGAATGAAATTTCCTTTGTGTTTTTATCAACGAGTTGAATAAAATAAGTAAATTTTTAATTACTGAAAATTTTTTCATAATTTCTGTAATTAAATTTCCAATCTCCTTTATCTCATTTAAATTTTATTTTGATAAAGAAAAAAAAAAGCTACTTAATTGATATTTTTTAATAATTTAATGAATTTAGTGTCTCCACTTTCTATAAAAGAGTTGAAATTAATAAATAGTTTTTTACTTACTTACAAATATTTTCATAATTTATTTAATTAAATTTCCGTATTGTGTATCCAAGAGTTAACTTCAAGAAAGATATGGTTACTTACTGATAATTTTTTTAATAATTTAATTAATTTAATTTCTAAAAATTTTATATAAATCTTTAAAAAAAAAAATTTTTTTTATTAATGTTTTTTTTTTAAAAATTTATTTAAATAAATTTATTTTATTTTTTTTTTTTTTGTTTTTACAAAATGTTAAATAAATAAAGTATTTTCTCATTATAATTTTAATTTTTTAAATATTTATTTAATTAAATTTATATGTAGTTTATATAAATAGTTAAAAAAAAAAATAGTTTTTTACTTAATTAGAATTTTGTCATAATTTCTTTAACGAAATTTCTTTTTTTTTTGTCCAGCAGGTAAATTCATGAAAGAATTTGCTACTTAGTTACAATTTTTTCATAATTTCTTGAATCAAATTTCCGTATTACGTATCCAAGAGTTGACTTCAAGAAATAAATTGTTACTTACTGAGAATTTTTCAATAATTTCATGAATTAAATTTCTACATCATTGAGCTAAGTGAAAATTGTTTGTTATAAAGAGAAAAAAAAGTTACTTAAGTGAAATTTTTTCAAAATTTATTGAATTAAGTATCTGTAGTGTATATCCAAGAGGTGAAATAAATACAGAGTTTGTTAATTACTTACAAATATTTTCATAATTTATTGAATGAGAGTTCCGCATTGTGTATCCAAGAGACGACTTCAAGAAAGAAATTGTTACTTACTGAGAATTTTTTCATAATTTATTGAATCAAATTTCTACATAGTTTATCTAAGTCATGAAATTCTTGAATGAAATTTCAGTATTGTGTATCTATGAGTTGACTTCAAGAAAGAAATTGTTACTTATTGAGAATTTTTTTTCCTAATTTCTTGAATTAAATTTCTACATCGTGTAGCTAAGTGAAAATTGTTTTTGATAAATAGAAAAAAAAGTTACTTACTTGCGATTTTTTCATAATTTCTTGAATGAAGTATCTGTACTGAATATCCAAGAGGTGAAAAAAAAAAGAGTTTGTTACTTACTTACAAATATTTTCATAATTTCTTGAATGAAATTTCTGTATTGTGTATCCAAGAGTTGACTTCAAAAAAGAAATTGTTTTTTTTCATAATTTCTTAAATTAAATTTACGTATTGTGTATCCAAGAGTTGACTTCAAGAAAGAAATTGCTACTTACTGAGAATTTTTTCATAATTTCTTGAATTAAATTTCTACAACGTGTATCTAAGTCATGAAAACAATAAAGAGTTTGTTACTTACTTGGAATTTTGTCATAATTTCTCGAACGAAATGTCTTTTTGTTTATCCAGCAGGTGAATTCAAGAAAGAATTTGCTACTTACTTACAATTTTTTCATAATTTCTTTAATGAATTGTCTTTTTTATTTACCCAGGAGGCGAACTCAAGAAAGAATTTGCTACTTACTTAAAATTTTTGATAATTTCTTAAATGAAATTTCTGCATTGTGTATCAATGAGGTAGCACGAGTGTGTTACCTATCTAGAAATCCTTCATAATTTATTGAATGAAATTTCAGTATTGTGTATCCAATAGGGGAAAATAATAAAGACTTTATTACTTACTTGCGATTTTATTATTATTTCTTGAATTAAATATCTGTATTGTGTCCAGGAAGCTAATTCAAGAAAGCTATTGTTACTTACTTACAATTTCTTCATAATTTAATGAAATGAATAAAACTATTCTAAAGAATAAAGACGGGTTAAGCTTAAAGATATTTATTGCTTAAACGTATTAACAGATTTTTGAAAGAATTTGCTACTTACTTACAATTTTTGATAATTTTTTAAATGAAATTTCTGCATTGTGTATCCATGAGGTAACTTCAAGACAGAGTTTGTAGCTTACTTAGAGTTTCGTCATAATTTCTTGAATGAAATGTCTTTTTTTTATTTATCCAGGAGGTGAATTCAAGAAAAATTTGTCCCCATGTGTCTGACAATAGATGTATGCAAATTCCTTTTCTTACATCTCCGACGTTTTATTAGACATTCTAAACGTTTGATATGCTAGCTTACTCTAAAAATAATGAACACATAGCAATGTAATGCAAAATATATTTTTAATGAAATAATGCTATGTAGAATTTTAATAAAATAAATATATTATGATACATTATTAATATCAACAATTAACTTTGGACATTTTGAAGCTGTTCCATAAAATAGTTCACCATGTTCTCTCTAGATATTATAGCTATTGTCTTCTCTTAGTTCGTAATCAGTAGAATAATCATTATTCCATTTTGATTCATACACAATTTTTACTGGTGTCTCATCAAAAGGCTCAATATGCTTTTCGTGTTTGGTATTATTTGGTTCAATGAATGTTAGAGCAATAGCAGTAACGTTTGATGGTACTTTGTTTTTCATTGATTCATCGTTATATTCCTTCGTGATATTTTCTGACAACGTCCTTTTTATTTTTCCGGCAATTTCATCCTCTATTATCACATTATTTTTACGCAGGTAACAGTTTCGGCACGTAGACAAGATATGGTTTACGATATTAGTAGAAGAGTAGGCCTTTCTTTTATTGATCTTCCGTTGAATGCTAATACCTGAAAGGTGACTATTGGATGTCTCAGTAGGTAATGTGTTACCTGCAACAGTAGCAAGGAGTTGTCCTCTATCATCAATGATTATTTTTATGTTGGCATTCTCTTTGAGTGCAATCCTCTCTGGAGATCTCAGTCTCACATATCCACCAACATAAGAGTTGAATTTTTTCGGTATTCCAAAGCAATTTAATTCCTTACTGTCGTGACAATGCATGCACACATTTCAAATAGTGCTACCACTTGTACTTGTTTCAAAGTTTAAATATTTCTCTTTGTCGGCATTCAATGCTACAATAACCTTGTTATGTAAACACACTTTATTAAAATGTTCCATCTTCACTTTTTTTTTAAAGATATGACTTATGTGTTTATCGTTCCACTGCGTAAAAAATACTGATTTAATACATGCAATAGATTAGGTTGTGTCAATAACCAGTCATAGAATACCAGTGGGAAAGTCACATCGTGTCTCTGACCAATCACAGAGCGCTGTCAATAACCGGTCATAGAATGCCAGTGGGAAAGTCACATCGTGTCTCTGACCAATCATAGAGCGCAATTGTTAGAACTGTAATCATACTTTGACATTTTAAGTTATGTATAGACAGAAAGAAATAAATAAAGTTTAGAAATTTCGAAGTTCTAAAAAAGTTTGAATTAAACACTTTTAGGATATTGAGTGTCTTTACTGAAAAACTAGTGCATTACAGAGTCTCTCAAACCCCTTACAGCTATTTTAAAAGATACAAAAACTACTTATTTAACACAAAAATTTCGTTTTTAATGATCACAAATTAAAGAAAAACCACACGGAAACAGTCATCTGAGTCTCTCAAACCCCTTAAATCTCTTTTAAAAGATAAAAAAACTACTTATTTAACACGAAAATTTTGTTTTTAATGACTACCAAGTAAAGAAAAACCATACGGAATTAGGCAACTGAGTCTCTCAAACCCCGTAAAGCTCTTTTAAAAGATTCAAAAACTACTTATTTAACACAAAATTTTCGTTTTTAACGACCACCAAGTACTGACACAACTCTCGGACAAAGTAAAATGGGAAACAAACCCAAATTTATGCTCTTTTAACATTTTGAAAGAATAATTATTTAACACAACAAGGACTATAATTTTTTCGACCAAGTAAGGAAAAACCTCACGTAATTATTAAACATAGACTAAAAAAAACCGTCAAGATATATTATTATATACAAAAACTAATACTTTAACAAACAAATTACGTTTTTAACTACACCACCGTAAAGAAAAATAAAAATTACTAATGCACCTGTGTCGCTCACTCACCGTACTGCTCTTTTAATATATACAAAAAATAATTATTTAACACAAAAATTTAGTTTTTAATGACTAACAAGTAAAGAAAAATCACACGGAATAAGGCAACTGAGTCTCTCAAACCCCTTAAAGATCTTTTAAAATAGACAAAACTACTTATTTAACACAAAAATTTCGTTTTTAAAGACCAACAAGTAAAGAAAAATCACACGGACTTAGGCGACTGAGTCTCTCAATCCCCGTAAAGATCATTTAAAATATACAAAAACTACTTATTTAACACAAAAATTTCGTTTTTAATGAGCATCAAGTAAGGAAAAATCACACGGAAATAGGCAACTGAGTCTCTCAATCCCCGTAAAGATCTTTTAAAATATACAAAAACGAACGATATAACACATACTGTAATTTAATAATTAGAAACTCGTAAATAAAAATCACACGGAATTAGGCAACTGAGTCTCTCAATCCCCGTAAAGTTCTTTTAAAAGATACAAAAACTACTAATTTAACACGAAAATTTCGTTTTTTAATTAAACTCAATTAAAGAAAAAAAACACGGAATTAGGCAACTGAGTCTCTCAATCCCCGTAAAGCTCTTTTAAAAGATAAAAAAACTACTTATTTAACAAAAAAATTTCTTTTTTAATGAACATCAAGTAAAGAAAAATCACACGGAATTAGGCAACTGAGTATCTCAATCCAATTATCGAAAATATAACTGATACAAAATATTCTTAGAGATCACGAAAATTTAGTTTTTAATGACCGTCAAGTAAGGAAAAACCACACGGAATTAGGCATCTGAGTCTCACAAACAACCTAAACTTCTGATAAAAGAAAAAAAAAATAAAAAATACACATAATAAAAAATAATAACATGTCAATAAAGACACGAACAAAAACAAGGAATAAGGCAACTGAGTCTCTCAATCCCCGTAAAGCTATTTTAAAAGATACAAAAACTACTTATTTAACACAAAAATTTCGATTATAATGACCATCAAGTAAATAAAAATCACACGTACTTAGGCAACTCAGTCTCTCAATCCCCGTAAAGATCTTTTAAAAGATAAAAAAACTACTTATTTAACACAAAAATTTCGTTTTTAATGAGCATCAAGTAAAGAAAAATCACACGGAATTAGGCAACTGAGTCTCTCAATCCCCGTAAAGTTCTTTTAAAAGATACAAAAACTACTTATTTAACACAAAGAACCCACATGTAACTGAACCCCTGTATAACTGAAACCCCTGTACAACTGAACCTCCGTGCTAATTTTAATTAATTTTAATATCTAGTCACAAAATGATCCAAGCAACATAATAAAAAGTTTTTTTGAAAACCGGGAGCCCGATTTACGAAAAAAAAAAAGGGAGAGCCCCCGGGCACCGAAACCCTCCTTGTACCTGACCCCGTGTATAACCGCACTCTCTCCGTGCACCGGTCTCCTCTTTAACGGAACCCACGGGCCCCTCCCCCCGCGCTGCAACCCACCACCCGCCTAACACGTTTAAGCCCTTTATTTTTAAATTTACAATATTTTTAAAAAATTAATTACGTATTATAAATACCACATCGGCGAGGTAAAGCTAGGTCAAGTCACAATGTCATTCTATCGTTACTTTTCAATTAAGCTATTGAATACTTTCTAGCAATGTCCCTTGTAAGCGTCTACGCAAATATCTTTTCGCAAATATCTTTTCGCAAAAAAAAATTCGCAAATCTCGTAAACTAAAGAAGTAATTACCCTTTTCATTACAAAAATAATTGCATAACAATGAAACAAGACGTGCTGGTTTTTTGGGCTTATCACCAAAAAGACATTGAACTTTTAAACTGTGTCATTCCTCTTGGCAAAGAGGGTGATTATCTGTAAAAAAAAAAAAAGACAATTAAATTTTAAATTGCGTCGTTCCTCTTGGCAAAGAGTGTGATGATCTGTAACTACTAGAAAAAACCTGTTTGTACGGGGGCATCATAGAACTGCATGGATCTATTCTACTTCCAATATTCTAATCTTGGTTCGCAGACTTATTTTCCTCTTTTTCCAAACTGTTTTCAGCTATAAACTTTTCAACTGTACAATATTGCAAAAATATTCATATATGAGTTGAAAAGGATATTGGTAAATCTCCAGCATCATACTAAACATAAAAACAAAGGTTTTGCAGAATGAGAATATAGGACATCGTTAGAAAAATCAATTGGTCGGGTTTACCAGCTCAGTTGACTATCACGTGAGCATATACCCCAATCAAGGAAGGATATATCCATTGTAATAATAAAGCTAGCTTATGTCACATTGGCAGATGGACCTTGTAATATCTTTTTATACTTCTAATAACAGCTCATTGTTTCACCAAACTTCCTGAGACTAACACAGCTCCTTCTCCACTCCAATCTCCATACCTCTGCACTCTTTACTCTCTTCCCTAAAGTTCAAATTCCCTTAAGTCCTTTCTTAATACCTTTCCCGAGCTTTTTCGAGGACTACCTTTTTTTCAATTTCATTTGGCCCCAGATGAATAGCCAAAAAACCTAATTTTTGGCAATCTATCATCAGTAAAACACGGCCTACCCATTTGAACCTTTCTTTCATCATAACGCTAAACACTGGGGCTAAATCACTTTTTAGTACTGCTTATTATTTTTCCAACATATATCTCAAACTACCCTTGAATAATTCCTTTGGAAAAGATCTAGTACATCTTCGTATATATTTCTAAATTTTTGAAAAAATAAGTCAAGTATCTTAAAATAAGTATCTTAAAATTATGCCAAGTTTTTGTATGTTTTTTTCTTTTCTTTTTCATTGTAATTTAATATCTTCTAGTACACAAGACAGATATTTCATTAAAAAATGTATAATATTTGTATAAAAAATATAAAAATGTATAAGAAGCATATAATATTTGTAGTTTGTAAATTTGTGATTGAAAACACCTATTAATGTTGTTAGCTAAAATACAAATTAATTGATGTTTGTGTTGTGATTTTTATATTATTTTATATTTTATTCTGTATGCAAGGGTGTATCCAGGGGGTAGGGGGTTTGAGCCCACCCCCGCCCCCGAAATATTTGTCCGAATCTTAAAAACGTAACAAAAATTAATATCAACATATTTTTGACACTTTTAAAGTTTTTTTGTACCCCCCCCCACCCCACCCCCACCCCAAAAAAAATCCTTTATAGTACCCTATCTGAATGACAAGTCATATTATTTCAGTCTTACTAATCTAGGTCAGGGCGCACACACAAAAGCTCTTGGGCCGTTATTGACTTGTGAGCCGTATCTTTGACGTCCCTGGTTTAAAACAATAAAGGTATTTGGAATTCAAGAGAAACGTAAATTATAGTTTGTAGATTTGAAAAGCTCTGATATTACTGATTTCACAGTTGGCTATTTATTTACACATCACTAACAAAGCAATTGTTTTTTGGTGTATCGGTGGGAATACCAATAGATCAGATAACTGTTTTTTTTTTAGCAAGGGCAAAATGTCGTGTTCCTAAACAAACGACTTTGGTTTTTGTAAAGCGAATCTGGTAACTATTGTTCTATTCTAAAAATATAAGTTTCTACAATTTTGAAAAAAAAAATCTTAACAAAAAACAATGAGAAGCATAATAAATACTCATTAGCAGAGAAGGGTTGTGACTGCACTTTTGTTTCAGGGGTATATCCGCCGCGCTGCTCACGTGATTTAATTTGATAATACAGATTGAACATTATGGCTACCTCAAACCAATACTCCCGAAAATTTATTTCGGAGAGGATAATAAATTTTTGCGAATCAGCAAAGCTGCAATGTACGAAGCCATTGGGTCGCCAATCAGGTTTCAGGACTCACGACGTTATTTAGAATTCACAAAGCGATATTTTATTTTTTTCAACGAAGATCCATTTTTTTTTTACAAAAAAGGGGAAAAAAGAAAATAACGAAAAAGAAAAAAAAAACACTATAGATCACAGTTCATATGAACCATCCAAAAGCCAATGTGATTAAGTCCGCTATTTACACTCTTCAAGGTTTCCTTTTTCTTTTTCAATGAGATTTCTTTTTCATACAAGGTATTTAAAGCACAAAGCGAGCAAATTACACAAAAAAAAACTAAAAAAACGCATACAAAATTTTTTTATATCCAGACAAACATTTTTTTTTTGGGGGGGGGGGGTTCAAATCCCTTAACCATCCACCCCCACCCCCTCACCCCGCTGGGTACGGCCTTGGTACTAATGTTTTATTGAATAAGAAAAAAATGAGAGAAAATAGCCTCTGTGATTTTAATTTTCATGAGCAAAAAAAAAAAAAACGGGTAAGAGGAACAACCAAGAAAACTAAGAAACAACATAAAAACAACAACATAACACGATCCCCCTTCCGGGAAGGGCCTTCCCCCATCGAAAACAATAGTTTTTAAAAGTATTACTGATGTACAAACGAGGTACAGGTCGAGCATAACGTTCGGCATTCTGGTGTCTGAAAGGAATTGTCTAGAAGAATAGAGGCAGGCTGACAGAGACACCTAAGAGTTATCTGTAATGAGAGTAAAGTCCCTTATGTCTCCCTTCTTTGCAGTGCCAATCTGGTCACCTTTGAAGAAAGCAGAACGAAAACTTCCTCGTGTTTCCCTTATAATGCCTTCCATAACCCCTGGACAAGTTCACTTTTCCTCTCTTAGACCTCGCCAGCGTCGTTCTTCATAAAAAAAAATCCCATTTTTACCCAAATAAAATTTTTGAAATAAAAATATTGAAGAGCACTTTTCCCCCGCATAAATTATATGTTAAGTAATTTAATTCCTGGGTTTTGGGTGGGGTAAGGGCAGGGGAGGGGGCAGCTGCCCCCCCCTAGACCTTCAAATTTACATTAGATATGGCTGAAAAAGCAGATGGTTGGAAAAGCAGTTGGTAAAAGGCCCTCCATCACACTATCGACTGCCCCCCCCTAGACAATATGCTGGCTACGCCCATGATTGAATCTCCTTTGCGCTTTTATCACTCATTGTGTAAAGTTTATGTTAACAATTTTGGATTTTTTACTTGTATTTGTATAGTCCATTTTTTAGTATATTTCTTTAAAATGTTTATCCCCTGAATTGCTAAAAAAAAAGATAAAAAGGAATAATAATTAACCAACCAATATTTTTCATCTTCCTTGTTTATACCATTTATATTATTTTTTTCTTTCACCCCCTCTTTGTTTTTTTTTTATTAAACTGTTTAATTTATTAAAAAAAAATTATGATAAATTTATTGTTTTTAATATTTTTGAAATGATGGATTATATTCCTGTCTTTTTTTTTTTTTTGGTTTTTTGACCAATAATAATATATCTTTTTTTTCTGCGATGAGTTTTAATTTTTACCCTGAAATGTGAATTCGGTTCATCTGGGCTTGTGACAGTCATTTTCAAATAGCTCGTAGTAACAAACTGTAAGTGAGGAGCGACTTGGCCCAATAGTAAGAAAAACTCTAAAAAACAGAATTTTGATGACAATCGAAACATTGAAAGAGCTGCCTTTTTATGCTGATTCCAAATATATAAGGTTCTTTACGTTTTATTTTATCCATGAAAGGGTAAGAGCTTAAGAAAATTTGTGTGATTTTCAAAAAAAGAAAAACACCCGAAAAGTCAAGGGATCTTAATGAAAATAACACCTTCTGATTCATCATACCAGAGAACCTTACGATAGAGGTTTCAAGCTCGTATCTGCGAAAATGTGGAATTTGTATTTTTTTTTGGCTAGAAGAAAGACCACGGATGCGTGTTTATTTGTATGTTTTGTTGTTGTTTTTTCCAGGGGGTGATCGTCTTGTGCCAATTGTCCTTGAGAAAAGGGAGAGGGCTCATTTGAACGGAAAGAAAAAAATTCTAATGCTCTTTTTAAGTGACCAGAAAGAATGGATGGCAAATAGCCTCCCTCCACGCCCCTTTTTCCCCAAAGACATCTGATCAAAATTTTGAGATAGCTATTTAATTTAGCATAGTTGAAAGGTTTCAATAAATTTGCCTTTGGAAATGACATGACCCCCTATAGTCCGTGTGAAAAGGACTGGAAGCTACAGAATTTGTCCATTGTTCACATATAGTATTTGTTAATGGGAAATATACGGAAATTATTTTGGGGGAATTTTCTGCTGGAGGGGATTTTCCACGGGGAGAATTTTCCGTGGAGAAAAAAGTTTCTGGAAGAATTTTCCAGGGGTAATATTATGCGAGGGGAAGGGAATTTCCTGGCATGATTTGAAAAACGGCCAGAAATTAAACTAAAAAAAGCTTTTTTCAACTAAAATTAAGGAGTAACATTAAGAGTGAAACATAAATAAGTATATAAGAGGGGTTACTCCTTCCTTAACCCTCGCTCATTTTGTCTTTCTTTCACAATTCTTTAAGAAAGACAGCTTTAAAACTTTTAAGACTTTTAAGTCATTAATCTAAGATTTTCAACATTAAAATCAAAAGATTTAAAGCCATATACGGGCATTCCCTTGTGTTTCTTCTGAAGACTTAAATAAAAGAAATATAAAATAACAAGCTGAAAATGAGTCATTCATCTGAAAATTTGAAGTTTTTCTAGAGATTATATTTATTATACTGAAACGAAAGATCTGGTACCTGAAGCCCATGAACTTTTGTCCTTGATTTAATGTATGTATGTATGTATGTTCTTTATTACCCATCTATAAACAAAATAAAGAAAACGATGGAGTACAATAAAAGAAAGGAAAACAAAACAAACATGTCATAAAATATACACAAATTACTAATAATACCAAATCTTATATTTCCACGGGTGAGAAGAGGACTAGTTGCTCAATTTGTGAAGCTGTTTATCACCGGCCTGAACCGGTTCCACCACACCAAAACGGTTAACCATGTACCTATTCTTGAACCACCGAGGGGCCTCAAGAGAAAACTTCACGTACTTAAAATAGCACTTTCGCAGCACTCGCCTATCAGATTCAGTAAAAATGTCCCAAAATGGGGTCAAATATAAAATAATATACCTTGGCCTTTGATAACCTTATGTTCTATTTATTTATGCATGTTTTCAAGTAAAAGGTGTTATTTCTTGGAGTATTTGGTGGCCAGCGCATTCTGTAAAGCTAAAAACTTATAAAAATATGCAAGAATAGATTGAGGCATTTTAATATACAAGAATATAAAAATATATAAGAATAGATTGAGGCATTTTGACGTTATGTCATCTCTATACGCAAATTTGACTCCTTTTTTTGTCCTGAAAACGGAACGTCTCCCTCCCACTCCCACTCCCTCCCACAACGCTAGTAGGTTGATTTCATCTTCAAAATATCTGTAGCTTGACTTTCCGTTATTTTTGTTTGTCTATTTTATAGTAACTTTTCTTTTATAATACCTTTAAGTGTTAGTTGATGCATGAATAAAATATATGGAGCTTCGTGGTAAAACTTTAAAACTAGACAGAATAGTTGGTTTTATGACTGAAAATTCATACCTAAGGAATCTAAAGGACAGTTTAATTGCTTGAGTCGGAACAACTCGTTTATTAGAATAATAAGTGTTTTGGTTACGAAAAAGTATGACATTGTTGTTAACTGTTAATAGTTATTAACAAAAATCATTCTGTTACATTTGTACGTCTTTTTTACCAATCACGCTTATTAGAGGGCCCATAAACATTTTTTTGGTCCGGTTTCTGGCTTGCATGTTGGTGGTATTACTTTCCTGTATAACAGAGATTGCTTTCCAACTGTTCAAGGGTAAAAAGTGTGCTTAGTTTCATTGGCTCACTCACGTGACGTGTTTTTGTAAGCCAATCACTTTATTTCTGGAAAGACAATAATCCCGCCCTTTGAAAACCTGATTAATTTTAAAACCTCATGTGTAGAATTCCAAGCCAGTAGAAAGAATGAAAAGCTAAAATTCATTAGATTGCTTCTCCTCTGCGGAAATTTAAGCCAGTAAAAGAACGAAAAGTTTTTGATTCAAAAGATATTTTACAAGTAATCCCTCTTTTTCTCTGTGGTTTAAACTTTAACTGTCAAAAGAACATCTAGTATATTTTTTGGAACAAAACTTTGATTCTGTGCAACTGTGTGTCCTTTGGCGAACTTAACTACCTATACTACTACTAACAACTCACTGAAGCACTAAGCCAACTAAGGCCAGCACATCTAGACACGCTCCTACTTCATCCCAATCTATGCAAGGCCCTCTTTAAACCACGCCAAGAATTTCTGATTTCACGTGGCAAGAGTGGCGGGGTCTGAATACTTTCAAGGGTGTATACTTAGGGGGTAGATTGAGATCAAAGACTATATACTTCTATTCATAAAATAAATATCATTGTTGATTATGGAAAAACGAAGATTTCTCTTGGCTAGAAGAGGGGTAAAAAATATCTCAAATCTTCGAAGGTCTCTTTTTGGGCCCCCTTCAGCTTGCTCTGAATCATGAAAGAAGAAATAGGTAATAAGAGCATTACAAAAGATGTCCCGGCATGCATATCTTAATCTGAAAAAAAGCTCAAATCACGGTACTAGGCTACTCTTAGCTACTAGAATCATTTATCTACAACTATTTTATTTTATTTTTAGAAAACGTCTGTAATCGACCATGGACCTTTGAAAGAGTGCCAAATAAGTTGCTAAGGGGTCACGACGATGCTTTAATATTCACTTCCACTAAAGAAGGATGTCTTGCTGCATGTCTAGACGAGGTAAGCTGGTTTTATACGAGTATACTCAGCCCTAGGCATGACGCCCTTAGAGTCAAGTATATGTACATCCCTCTCTGCTAAATGGGTTTGGTCCTTTCGAAAGAAAATAAAAAGTTTTCGTAAATTTCAGTTGCGATTTTGCAAATTTTCCCCAGATTTATCACAGTTTTTTTCCGATTCTTTACCGAAATTTTGATCTTGGTTGGTAAGATGATCTGCTGGTGAAATTCCCCCCCCCCCCCCTGAGCTATATAAAAATCATTATGGCTGGTGGTGCTCCTGTCCATCCAATGTCCTTATTAGATAGTATAATTTATTTATTTAAAATGCTGTTGAATAAAGTCAAACGAAAAACACAAAGGAAGATGGAATAACGTATCAAGTAAAACTGAAAGAGCACGACAAACAGTGACGTAACAACAGATATCTGATGAACTGGAAATAGGAGAGGAGAAAACAGAGGGAAAAATTGGTAAACACGGAGAGCATGGGTTCCAGGAGACTTTAATTTATTCAGTAGTTTGAAGAAGGATACCAACACATTACTTCTATAACAATTTTGTAAATGTATCTTACTTGAGATCCCTTGAAATGGTAACACCGACAAGTCTTGCGCTAATAATAGGCATGTCTTAGGAAATCGAAAAAGACAAAAGAGGAAAATTTCAGGAAAATAGCAAGGATTTTTGTCCTAGCTGAGTGGCTCGCGCTCCAGACTTGAACTCCTGAGGTCAGGGGTTCGAGTCCTGGTGTCACTAGTGATTTGGCTTTGGACCGGGGTCAATGGTGTGATTCTGTAGGCTCAGTCTGTAGGCTCGACCCAGCTCTAAATAAGTGCCTGGAGAAATTTGGGGGGAAAACAGGAGAAGTGTCGGATGATTTCCCCCCAACCATTCATTGCACTCCCAGCAGAATGCATCGAATCAAGGGATCGGTATATGCGCAACGCAGATAATTGATCAGCATGGGAAAAAGTTTTTAAAGTTTTATATTTGGTAAGGTAAGACAATTAATAAGGGTATATAAGGATAAGATAAAAGTAAGATGTTTGATTTGGTTGTGCTCACTTTCACGTTCAGTTCTTGGGCTTCATCAGCAGCCGGAAGAAGGATCTGAAGGAAATAGTATTTTAGCAAATGTCTAGGATTGACAAGTCTTCACCAGCAAGTCTACAAAGGTTGTAGTTGATGCTTGTACCTAGTTTATAGATGACGCTTCAAGCACTGCTGGCCAGGCGTGTACACATGGTTGCTCCGGGTCAAAGCTCTCTAAAACACTGTCTCCTCTTTATCTTCTCAGAAACGTCAACGAAACGCCAACGAAACGCTTGGGAATACGTGAAACGATATTCGACCCAATGCTGAGTAATGGAATAATGGAAAACAATAATATTGAATCGCAGGGGTATTTTTGTCTCTAATACAGGAATAAAAAGTGGCATATCTACAGAAGACATGGCTGAGGTGAATCACTGACAAGAAGTCTCAATATTTTCAGATTGTCCAGTTTTTTCATCCAATATTTCGTAGCTTTCATGTAGTTATTGCTGTTTTCATGCCTTTTTTCAACTTGTTTGACAGTTTTTTCAACTCGTTTACACCATATACCTGATTTTTTTTTTTTTTTTTTTTTTTACCAGAGTCAAAGAAAAAACAAAGGGACTTATTGCATGCACGTTTAGATAAAACTCTGAGATAAAAGAACTGTTGTAGGGCCGCTGCTAGATATAATTTCAGACACAATTTCAGACTTCCTGCTTCTGGTTCTTCCTATGCAGATGAATTGATCTAGCACGGTTTTCACTCATTTTCAAGATTATTTTTTTTTTTGGGGGGGGGTGGGTAGTAATTTTATCTGGATCCATTCCACTCAAGACGATTTAAATGGATTCAGACAGACTCTCCAACTGCTTCCAAGACTGATAGCCAGCGAGTAGGTTGCTTTTAATAAAATTGAGATATTAAGAAAGAAAACCCAAGATAAGCCAGGACACGCAGAGCTTCTCTTTTCTGAAGGGTCGGGGGCCAAAAAAAATTGAATTTCTTTATACCCTGGGCATATCCTTGATACAAAGGGTACCTGAAGTGAGTATTTCACCATTGTATAATTATAGTCAGTCATTACGTTTCCAATCATCACAAGAGGGTATACACTGGTGTTTCATTGTGCTTGTCGTTTGACATGCTCTGCTGCTAATAAGGAAAGAACGTAGGGTAGGTCCCAACCGTTATGTGTTGTAATGATTGTCATAAGTTTGAATATGCATTATTAATTAAATTACAATTTGAAATATTCTCGAATTTAGCTTAACAGAAACCATCCAGCCTACAAATACAAAATTGTAGCTACACTATAACCAAAATATACGAAGATTAAATTGATTTATCATAAAAATAAAGAAATAATAAATAAATCAGCAACATGAATATACCGTAAATATACCAATAATGAGGATGTTTCACGGATTAACAACACCCCGCGCTTGCATACGAATCCCATACAGGGTTGCCACCCGATGAAAAAAACTAGATTTTAGTGATTTCCTTCAATAATCTTGTGATTTATGTGCTGATTTAGCGATTTTTGTTTTGTTTAGGCAATATAAAAAAATCGCTAGGAATATTAATAAATCACTAGGGGTGGTAACCCTGCCCATATGCAAGTATGGCTATTTCAGGGTAGCGAACGTGGTCCACAAGTACCATTGGCATAACACCCAAGCGTGACTATTTCGGACCAATACGCTCGTGAAATGTCAATGCGCATGTGCATATATGGCTGGTATTAGAAATTGTACCAGAAGTACTTGATCTGAACCAGAATGATTGTGAAATTCTAATTTTACTATGAAGAGTGGTTTTTATTAACTGGCAGTGACGCTTAACTAAAGGCATACATTCTGTTTTCCGTTTATCCAACGTTATCGATTACTAGGTAATTAGTGTTAAGGTTTATGCTTCCTGTGCAACTTACCTGTTGTTATTTTACTGCTGTACTATCAATGGCGTATCCAGGGTTAGGGAGGGGGGAGATTAAGGAGTGAATTAAATTGTCGAAATACTGTGTAAAGTGTTGCGTAAATTTGTTGAAAATTGATTGTAAATTGTTGACTCTTAGATTGTAAATTGATTGTAAATTGTTGTATCTAAAAAGATTGTTTGACCCTTAGAATTAAAAAGGCTGTCGATCACTGCCCTAGGCCATCAAAACAATCAAGGGCATCAAAACAATCAAGGCCATCAAAACAATCAAGGGCATCAAAACAATCATGGCCATCAAAACAATCAAGGTCATCAAAACAAGGTTGAGTGAAAAAAATCCGCATAGTACTTGCTTTTTGTCTTCTCTTGAAACTTGCATTTCTTACAGGAGAGATTTCTTTGTCGCTCTGTTGAGTATAATTTCGCCACAACCCAGTGCCATCTCAGTCGAGACGATAGACGAACAGTCAGCGATGGAACTGAACTAGTTGATGCCGTTGGGATTGACTACTTTGAGAATTCTTGTCTTAAAGGTAAGGTGGATATGGATGTCTTCTTAGGAAATTAGTTTAGTAGTCAAAGCCACTTTCCCCCTTTTCTTAGTCCTTGTTTTTAGGGAATCAAACAATCACGTGTTTTGACACTGAATTCGTGAAAACATAAAAAGAATAATTCATTGATTTGTCGTCCTAGAAGTATGAATACTAGTGCCTTAAGAGTGAATCTAGTGCCTTAATAGTAATTAATGGGACACACTTCCATTAGAGTCTCCTTTGTTCAATATTCGCGCAGATACGTTCTTTGCGGAGTGGTTCAACACATTAAAAAAAAAGTTTATTAAATTAAAACTAATTGTATTTGTTAATATAAACTTAGGCGGGGTAGAAGTCCCACTTGGGCATTTACCTGATGCAACGCTTTTTTGATAAGAAGAAAAGATATCATCGACAGCGGTTAAAATTTTGTAAAATTTCGTGATTTAAATGAAAATCTGTGGAGCTTTGCTGTCTTGCGAGGCTGTTGTGGATTACTTCTGGAAAATTTCTTGAAAACTGGTTTCAAGGTTTTACTCCCCCCCCCCTCAATTTTGTCATCCTCCTTAACACTGACTTGTTACGGTTTAGGAAGGGGTTTTCAACCTCTATTTTTCCCCTACCTGTAATACTTTTTAGAAAACTGTAGGAAAAGTAAAATTGCAAAAATAGGAGCTATTTTGTTCGCCCTGGAGGAAAGTGACATGTCAAGATTCTGAGGGGGTCCAGCTGCTTCCTTCCAAATACCGTATTTCAGTCTCATAGATTGTATTTCAACATTGTGGGAAAATGAACCAGATTATTTCTTAAAAGCTATTTCTAAAAAAAAATTCCGAAGAATTATAATTTGCAACATTTAAATTTTGAAGTTATTATGGCGCCACCTATGAATTGCTTAGTTTTCAAACAAATTTAAAGTCAGTCAAAATTATTGTTATTAAAAAAAGTTGCTGTCAAATGAAGGCAAGCAATGACATGCACCATCAAATTATTTGACTTGTTTTTAAGGCCTGTCGATTCGACACGGAACAATTTTTTAAACAATTCAAAAACAATCTGCTTACATTTTAACGCGAAATCAAGATGTTCAGAACTTAATAGTGGAGATATAAATTGTAAAATATTAAGTAGCCCCTTGTAGTCTCATGGGGGGAACGCCTCAGAATTAATGTCCCTAACCTTCCTCCGAGCTCAGTAATTATTCACTCTACTTTTGACTAATTTTGTTTTCTTGTGCTTTCGGAGTAACAACTGCCCAACACTACGGCCATATCACTACCCAGGATGCTCAAAGTTAATACAAGGTGTCTCATCCTAATTGTAACCCGTCAATACCTCAATTGTATTGACGTTATAAGTGTCGCATGACGTGATATGACGTAATAAGTATGTATGTAGTATAACTGTATGACGTAATAAGAGTAAAGCAAGTGCATTGCACAAAGCAAATTATAATAGCACAACTCTTTCGGGATGCAAATGTTCTCTTGAGAGGAAACTAAGAAACTTGTAATATTGTATTAGTGTTATTAACATGATAACATTAACATAACATAATAGCGTAACATAACAATGTTATGTTCATTTGTAATGTTATCACCGACTTTCCTTATTTCGTTGTGCTCTTTGAAGTGTTTTTATTTAATGAACGGTTGTCTTTTATGGGCTTATAGCTCAATAATCAAACAATTTATTTCAGGCAACGAAGCCTGCAATGGGGCAAGGACTCTTCAAGTACCAGACTTAGGAATACCCGATGACAGGGTAGCACTGCATACCAGTCTTCATTTTTACCCCGATAAAGAATTTGCTGCTGGTTCACTGCAAGCATGTCAAAGGGCTTGCCAAATTGAAAATGAATTTTTGTGTCGATCAGGATTTTTTCGAGAGGGAGAATCAAATAAGGTGACAAACTCAATTGTTGTTTCTATCTTTTAATCTAATTCTGTCATCAAGGGTGCCAATTCACGAAAATGTTGGTGGGGTGGGACAAAATTTTTTTCATTTTTTTTACGAAGCTATCTCAAAAATCTAGGGGGAAAGGGGAAATGTTTTTTTTTTCGATTTTTCAATGAAAATACTAAAAAAGGTATTTTTTTCAAAACCTAGGGGGGCTATTGTTTCTTTCTTTAATTTGGGCCCCTGTCCTTCACTATGAGTTCGTGTATCTGCACCTTCTTTTAAGCAAAACCGCTCCTATCAAAAGCATCTACAAATGAGCATCTTTCTCATCTGTCAAAACATTAATAGCCTAAGCAAAATAAGTGATTATTTAGATATCAAAAGAAGTATTGAAAAGTCTAAAAACTTTAAAACAGAAATCTCTTTTATTAGTCTTTCTTATATTAATTTTTGTTATAGACTAAAAAATAGACTAACAAATAAATCAATTCGTTTTCTTTTGACCAGCCTACATTTGCAAAAATGGAATTGTCCTTCTAACTAGGACACAACGACATAATATCATCAATACTTATAGAAATTTATTGTTAATGACTGGCCTACCAGAAGCCGAAACTGAGTACCTGTGACAAGTCTCCCCCCCCCCCAACCATTGTTGTTTTTTTCAATGCGAATGTTATATTGGTGAGAGGTAATTGCATTTACTCTTGGTGTTTGAAACAGGGTTGCCACATCTAGAGCTCGAGTTTCTCAGGTCTTTGCATGCTACTACTAATACTAACACAGTAGTTCGTATTAATTTAAATTCTGTAGCTATATAGCACACTTTTTAAATTTCGAATGAGTGAAAAGCATCCTAATTTAATCAATTAAAAAATGTGCTAATATTAAGGAGATGTAGAATAGGTCCTCTAGTGGCACAGTGCGATTGATCTCAGCTTGGTGATACAGGAGCTAGAGAGCTCGAGTTCAGTTATAGTAACACACTGCATGGCTTGGAATTTGATTTCAGTTGACTCGGAATTTGAAGGAGATGTAGAATAGGTCCTCTAGTGGCACAGCGCAATTGATCTCAGCTTGGTGATACAGGAGCTAGAGAGCTCGAGTTCAGTTATATTAACACACTGCATGGCTCGGAATTTGATTTCAGTTATAGTGTCTCCACACTATTCCAAATAAGCTGAAGAAGATTGGAATGGGGTTGTGGATAAAATTGCTGAGGATTTAGAAGATATTGCCAGGCGGCATGGTAATAATATATTGCATTGTTGAGAAATTTAGAGAAAGTAGAAATTGGCAGGAATGGCTAACTTTGATTAGGGTTTAATTACAAAGATAACACTGTCAAATTTTGTCCAAACTTAAAATAATATATAGCCACCCTTTACCAAAACATCATCAAACACAATAGAAATGCCAAGTCACCTCATTTGGTATCCTAGATGGCGCCTTGAGTTAAATGAAGAAAAACTAGAGACATCGCTAAATGGGTTTTAGCTAAAATGTAAAGATCGATCTTTAAAGCATATTGCTGACTTATCCAGCTGGGGTGTGAGGAGAAAAGCTGAGTATTTCTTTGGGGACATTAGGGAAAAATGTCCAAAAAAGTCCAAATGTCCCAAAAAAGTCCAAATGTCCCAAAAAATGTTTTACTGCCGTAGAAGCGTGATTTTTTCCCATAGCGGATGTAATTAGTTTTAATCTTACAGGTCCCCTTTTTTTAAAATTCAAAGTTTCACACTCTCTGATATAGTGGGAATAAAAAATCTTCATTGAAGAAATGTGGATTTCTATGACTTCACTCCTAAGATTCGTATCTCATGAACTAATGAGTTATGTAATCAATGATAGAAATGTGGGATTGATCAGAAATGTCCCCCTGGGTATGTCTCCAAGGAGGTTCGCCCCCATGAACTCCCATAATATTTCTAGATTTCTGGCCACTATTTATTCAAATTATTTAACAAACAGCTTTCCTTTATTGTTGCACCCCTCCCCCCAAAAAAGTGCAGGCGTACGTTCCTGGGATGGATACTAATAAGAATCAATTTGCAAAGCGGGGTTAGTGGCGTGTAAACTGAAGTAGTATGGTCAATTGATTCATAATCTCTGTAAATTATTGCCTTATGGGAGGTTCATGATCTCTGAGCAAGGTTTTGGTATGTTATTTTTCAGTAGTCCTACGGTTTTGACATTTCAACATAGGGCGACAATCTTCTGGTAGCTAATATTCAACTCTATCCATCTACCAAAGTACTTTTTGTGAAATGTTCTGTTTTTGCATTAAAAAATGCGTCGAGAAAACATGGAAAACCTGCAAAAATAGTTAAATGTTCCTATTTTTAAGCGCTTTTAGACAATACTCTAAAAAACAGTCAAGGTGATTTTATAATTGTGGCTTGGTGAATGGATAGCTCTAAAACTAATAAATCAAATTATATAAACATCTTGTACGACGATGGAATATGCAGCTATAAGCAAGGATGCCACCCCTGGTGATTTATTACTATTTTTAGTGATTCTTTATTGCCTAAACAAAAAAAAAACACTACATTTGCACATAGATAACTAGATTATTGAAGAAAACCACTAAATCAATCACATAATCACTAAAATGTATTGATTTTTTATCACCGGGTGGCAACCCTGGCTATAGGCTCTGGGCAAAATTGCCTGTTTCACAGGATAAATACACCCTAAGTGAGAAAAGACAAACTTTTTATGAATGTTATAATTAGCTTCGCTTACATAAGCATTAGTTGTTACAAATAAAAAATTGTTCATGGACTGAATAGATATTCATTAGGTGCTATTCAAAATTTGTGGTTACTGACAACTGAAGTTGATGGCTTTGCCTTTTAATAGAGCTTGATTTGTTTATCTGAATTTATTCTTCAGGCTGATTAAGTATAAGAAATGTTATGAGGCTAGGGCCTAAAAACACACCTTTTTTCAAAAAGAACAAAAAAACACCGTCTTTTTTCATAAAACCAATATTTTCTAACAGGAGCTCATACAATAACAACTTTCTCAATAATAAATAACATAGTTTCTTTCTAATTTTCAGCCCTTAATGCGAATAAAGACCATCTTCAGTTAAGAAGAGGTTATTGTAAATGCTTTAAATTTTTATTATATCTACCAACAAGGCCGTACCCAGGATTTTTTTGGGGGAGGGGGGGGGGAGGGGCGGCTCACAAACGAAACTAAAAAACGCATAAAAATTCGTTTACATCCATTTTTTTACGTTTTTACGGGTCAGACGAACATTTCAGGGGGGGGGGCTCAAACCCCTCCCTTGGGTACGAACTTGTCTACCAACATGGTACAGAAACTGAAAGGTTATTTCTTATTTTGGACTTGGCAACCCGCTAGTGCTACTTGATGACATCGCTGAAGATTTGACGGCTGATACTCCGAAAAGGATGAGCGCTAGTGATACTCCCGGCTATTTTTTCCCCGATATAGTGATGTGGACATGGCAAACTGACCCACAAATCGCAGTTTCAAAGCTGACTTGAAAAAATTAAACTGCAGATCACCCATGGTTTAGAGCTCTTGGTTGATTTATATATATTTGATTTATTAATTAGTTTTTGTCTCCTGTTAGGCCAAGGTCGTATTCAGGGGGGGGGGGTTGAACTCCCCACCCGGAAATGTTTGTCCGACTCGTAAAAACGTGAAAAAATGAATATAAACAAGTTTTTGATGCGTTTCTTGTAAAACTTCCCGAAAAAAATTGTAACCCCCCGAAAGAAAATCCTGGATATGGCCCTGCTGTTGACGTTGTTTTGCTGTGCGAATGTTCGTTTGATTTTTTTTTTCATTTATGCTTCTTTTTTCATGTCTTATAGACGGGCTCACAGCTAGGTGCGGATCAAGGGGGGAAGGCACCTAGATTATCCTGGCACCCTCATTTTTTACCTTTTTTAAAATAACTTTTCAATTTGATCTATTATAGGCGCCCTTGTCAGATTGAACCCCCCCCCCCCCCACAGAGTTTGTTCTAGATGCGCCTTTTCTCAGAGTTAAATAAATGATATTAAAAGAACACTAGCTATATGAAAAAGAGTTTGGTTCTGCCTAAGTGACGTTCTTAAAACGTTAAAAAAGTGGATTTTTTAAGCGACGTGCGTTCTGATAGCATTTTTTAAAATTCTAGCCCAACTGTCGACTATATCATTTGGACCATTGGACTCTACCAGATGGCGTGTCAAGTTATTTAGGGAAAGAACGTCCTCTATTAGATGATGGAGAATCTATCGGAACGTTTTTTGAGAACTCCTGTCAAGGTATGTTTTCTCAACTTCTTTTTTGTCTCGAAATTATAAATAATTAAAAAAATAAATGAGATTATGGAAAATCATTTTGATTTTTTTTTCAGATAGTGTTATTTTCCCCTTGCCCATAGACCCACAAATTCTAGATTTAGTCATCGTTTTCAAGAAGAATCCTAAGTTATATGAAATTAAATTATTGAAATTATATGAAATTAAATTGTGTAATGAGTTCCAACAGATATTGCATTTTGATTAAGTTGATTTTGAATTACAATGCATGCTGATTGCCTCATATTTTAGAGGGCAACACCTACAAATTTTAGAGGGCAACATTCACAGTTACAAGACTTGCTGTCCCCTTACTGAAATGTAACGCATAAGGGTCCAGTGAGGGGGGGGGGGTCAAAATGGCTCGGGCCTCAGAGGGCTCAGTATAATGTTTCTTGTGCGAAAACTTATGCGTCGATTTATGATTGAATATTCATTATTAGCATTTTTTCCCTTAATACACAATGTTTTGACATTTTCAAACAATATATACACAGGAGTTAGGACCCGTGTACCCCCCCCCCCCCCAGATCACCACCAAAAACAATAAAACAACCTCGGGATGCTTATTGGTTTTCCAATAATTCCCAATATGTCTACGCAACTCGCTGCATATGGCACCTTGAAGTCTTACCTCCAAAACACCCCCCCCCCCAAAAAATACTGCCTACTTACATGCCAGACACGAAAGATAATTTAAAAAAAAACACATAAAATTTGCTGCTCTGATAAAGCACGTTATGGATGCATGTGAGCCACTCTTACACACATACAGTTAGAGGGGCAATACTTGCCCCGTCCCTTCCCATATCCCAAAATGTTGATGTATAATTTATCAGATGTAGATGCAATCTGCCTGTTTTGGAAAGTTTTCAGAGGCCCCCCCCCCTCCCGAATAAAAACAGTCCTTTTTCAAGTTGTCCTATTTTCGAATTCGCTATTTTAAAAAACTGATAGAAATGAAGTAGATATTTAATGAAAATCTGGTATAAATAAATACAAGTTAAATACGGACTGTTTATACTATACATAATTTTGTCTAGCTTGAAGCTGCTGTAAAGTCTGCAAGTTCTGTACACTCATTGTTGGGTTTCTTTGGGGTTTACTACCCATATAATTGAAAAATCCAGGCGGAAGAAGCATCGGACTTGCTTTTGGATACGGATATGTCTGCTTTTCCAAAGCTATTTTTATGGATGGTAAAGACAGCCGTTTGATGCGAGCTGCGTGTTGTGACATCACTGACAGTGACAGAATCTGAAATACAAAGAAAAAGGAAAAAAATCAATTTATTACCGTTGTTAATTTCTGGTTTGCGTGATTTACGAAACTCGGGTAAATATAGTGTTAAGTGTTGCTTGACTGACAGTAATTGTCGTCAAAGACAAAATGAATACTAACGCTTAGGATCAGAACAAATTATGACAAAATAATTCAGGTTACATGAACAAGAAAAATGCATATGTGAAAAATTTTGAAGGGATTAATTGAAATTTTAAATTCATACTTCAGTCACTTAATCATTTTTAGCTCATATTTAGGCCTACTTTTCTGGGAAATCTGTTTAAAAATATGAATGACGAAATGCCATAAGAATAGCAAAGATAATGAAGACATTCTACCGGGCAAGTGTCGGGTAGAATATTTCATCGGTAGATACTCGTTAGTTTTTTTTTTGCCTTTTTCTTGGGCATATCAATGTTGATATATTCTTTCTACCTAACTTATATGACTTGGAAACTACATATGCGTTGGCTCATACACAGAAATTCAATTTTAACGGCGAGGGGGAGGGGATTAAAAACGACAAAATATCCAAATACCATGAGGAGTGTGGGAAATGACTCTAAAACTGCAAAAATTTTAGGATTCCCAGAGAGCTTAAAGTACCTCTGAAATACACTATTTATTTCTGTCAGAACAATATTGTGTGTTCTAAAACCTTTTTTTTTTCGAAGATCCGCCAAGATAGACAAAATGAAATAAAAATGACAAGAATGTCAAACGATTCTAGTTTTCTAATTAATTCTGGCCTTTGGGTCTTAACCTCCATAAACTAGGGTATTCAAAAGCCCCCCATCCACCACCTGTACAAAATTTAACTTTGTTGGCACATTTTGAAGCCACTTCCACCATACTTTACCCCCCCCTCCTTAACGTGGAAATATGAAGCCCACATTATATATTTCTCATTTATATTTCCGTTTCTTGTCTTTGAGTCAGCTTTGATTCAATTTATGGATATAAAGTTGAAACTAGAGTGGCGCATGGCAAAATGCATGGGGAATATTTAATTTGGGCTCTATATTTGCACATTAGAGGGGTTTGGGATAAAGTATAGTGAAAGCGGCTTCAAAATGTGTTAACTACGTTTTCACTGCATATTATGAAGCAAAAATTGTTTTCTTAACATCTTTCCCTCTCAAGAAACTCAATTGAATATTAATACCTACTTACCTAGGACTGTAATAAAGCAAAACAAAGTGAGTAGACATTTCAAAAAGGGTATTTTGTTTTCACCAAAGTTGGTATTAAATATTGTTTGGTCTTTAATTTCCTAAACTACAATTTGAACGTCGTAAAACACAACCCTACAGAATACATGCCACATAAATTGAAATTTGCAGTTTCCACTAAAATAAGTATTGAAAAATTACTGAAGGCAGTGGTATTAATTGAGGGGTAACCCCCCCCCCTCTAATTCTGAATTTTTGAGTTATTTTTATTGGAAATGCCTTTTTCAGTATTTTCATTGACAAAAATTGAAAAGAATAAAATCTCCTCGTCCCACTAGATTTAGATACCCCCCCCCCCCTACATTTTCGTGAATTGGTGCCAGTCACTGAAGAGCTAGATGGACCTAGCGGTTTTTCTAGGGTTTTAAAACAGTATAAGTCCGAATGATAAGCTGGCTTTTTCAAAGAAAAGAAACCATATTCTTGGTAGATTATTTTAAATATCTAAAACATGGACACCACCAATGATAGTTTGATTAACCGAGCCACTAAGTAGCATGCTGAGTGAGTTAGTAATTCACTCACAAATCTTATAGTGCAATAAGGCAATGTATGGATCCAATCATTTCCACTTAAAAATCAGCCTACAAACGCTCATTTGCTCCCCCCCCCTAAATTTTAGTGATTTGATGCCACTGGAGAAATTCTTAGTTCGAAAGTTAGTATAAAATACGCCTATGTTGAATAAATAGGGCTACTTTAGCTCGAAAAACTCTACGCATGTTCAGCCCTTCAAATTTTTATCTACAAATTTGAGGCTAATTTATTTGAGCCCCTCCCCCTGGATTTTAAAAAATTACTTTTTGTGGCATTCTCATTGTGCAGGGCTTTTTTTAATATTTTCATATAAAAATAGAAAAATTGAAAATTTGCCTCGCTAAATTTTGAAAATGTGTTTTTGACCCCCCCCCCCCCCTCTTATATCTTTGTGATTTGGTGCCACTATACAGAAATCCAAAAGTCCAGATTAAATATGTATTTTACAAATAGTGCTGATTTCCGCAAAGTTGGGCGTTATTTTAAAGCCGATTGTGCTACAAATAGGTTACATAATCTGTAATTATCCTTAAAATAATATTAAAACACTGCTCAGTATATTAGCTAACGGTATAACCAAGACCGTACCCAGGGTTTTGTTCAGGGGGGGGGGCGTACGAACAAACTTTAAAAAACGCATCAAAAATTTATTTATTTGCATTTTTGCTAGGTTCTTACGAGTCGGAGAAAATTTCGGGAGGGGTTAAACCCTTACCCCCCTTGACGCGGCCTTGGGTACAACATCAAATATATTTGCGTATTATATTATAACATTATTAAACACAAAATTACTATTTCTCCATTGTGATTAAACGGGTGAGTAAAGCTAAAAGTAGTCATAGTAATATACTAATTTTCCAGTCTACTTACCATGAGGGCCAAGACATACGCAACTTTCATTTTATTGTAAATTACACTTCTTCACAGAGCCATGAACCGTTGTTAACTACCCATTATGGTTGAATTTTTTTAGTCATATATTTTTTAAGAGGCTGAGTAGGTTTTAATGTGCCTTTTCAAATTAAATAGGGCATAATGAATTAATTTTGGAAATACTTTTGATTATGAACAACCGACCAAAATATTTAAATTTTATTTTGACCTAGTACCATTTTATAAATATGCTGCTGTATATGATTATTTGTTCTTCCTTTGGGTATACTTATAACTTTTTTCTTTATTTTTCACAGGAAGATATATTTCATTTAATATTCTGGGTTGAGCATTTATCATAATTTAGCTTGACAATTACCATGAATGAATTTATTTTATAAAGTAGATTCTTATTTTTGTAGGTCATCTTCTTCTGCATTATTTTTAAATATGTCAATTTGACATATTTTTACAACCCCTTTGTCCCCTCTTACAATACTATCACAAAACATAGTATTAAAATAATGTTCATTAGCCAAAAAACTAAATTAAAAGAACGAATGCATAATAATATCAATTTGACTTAGAATTGATGAGGGGCACGGGGATTCATATCCAGGGGTGTAGCTCCTGCATTTTTATTGGGGAGGGGGAGGGGTCTCCATCCAGAGAGTCAAGGAGTGTGAACCATATAATATTTTTTTCTCAAAATTATTGGGGGCCAACTACCCCCCCCCCCCAGAAACGACGCCGTTGTTCATATCTCTTCTTGGGGCTGGACAATCACGTTGTTTGATGTATCTGACAAAAGCTTAAGCATTGTCCTCATGCTGGTTGGCTCATTTGGACCAGCGTTATTTCTTTTTTTGTACTTTGGCATTCGTAGAATTAATTACAGGTAAATAACGACGAAGAACACAGTGTCTTTCTATAATATAAACAACAAAAGCTAAAAAACAAGGATTTGTTTTAAGAAAGTGAAAATATCTCCTGAGTTGGTTGAAATTCCTTGGAGTGATGATTCTAAGACTATTTTTAGGACTATTTTTAAGACTATTTTAAGAAAGTGAAAATATCTCCTGAGTTGGTTGAAATTCCTTGGAGTGATGATTCTAAGACTATTTTTAAGAAAGACTATTTTTAAGACTATTTTAAGAAAGTGAAAATATCTCCTGAGTTGGTTGAAATTCCTTGGAGTGATGATTCTAAGACTATTTTTAAGAAAGACTATTTTTAAGACTATTTTAAGAAAGTGAAAATATCTCCTGAGTTGGTTGAAATTCCTTGGAGTGATGATTCTAAGACTATTTTTAAGAAAGACTATTTTTAAGACTATTTTAAGAAAGTGAAAATATCTCCTGAGTTGGTTGAAATTCCTTGGAGTGATGATTCTAAGACTATTTTTAAGAAAGACTATTTTTAAGACTATTTTTAAGACTATTTTAAGAAAGTGAAAATATCTCCTGAGTTGGTTGAAATTCCTTGGAGTGATGACTCTAAGACTATTTTTATTTCGTTTTTTTTTTAGTTTTGATAGTCACGTATTTTATTGTAAGTCTTTTTTTATATTTATCTGTGCTTTGCTGATGACGGCTCTTACATATAGAGCCGAAATATTCATTTAGAAAATTCTTAACTATTCTAAAGTAATTCCTCGTTGTTTTACTTCTTGTTATTTGTAAATTTTAGTTATCAGTCGGTCAGTTACAAATGAAAATTTAGATACCTTGTGGTATCTAATATGGTATAGATACCATTTGGAAATCAAAAACCCAATTTACAAATGTTCCATTGATACAGTTAGGTAGTTATCGAAGGAATTTAAACTGTTCACGCAGCAGGCCTGTTCTTTTCTCCATGTATTCCCATTCTATTTTTTATTTTTTATGATACTATTTCAAGCCTTGTTTATCTAACGTATCTCCTTGGAAAAAGGAAACTTTAGTATTTTTTGGATATCATCCCGGTGGTGTCAATTGGGGGGGAGGGATTATGTGGCCCATCCCCTCAGTTTCGAAAAGCATCTTTTTTGTGGGGGGTGTTTTCATTAAAAAAATACTTTTTCTGTTTTTCTTGGAAAAGTTGAATAACGAAAAATTTGCCCCCTCTCCCTATATTTTGAAGGAAATGTATTTTGCCAGCTCTAAATTTTCGTGAATTGATGCCACTGTATCATCCTTTTTTTTTCTCACATCTGAGAAGCAAAGTGTTTGATAAAGATTGATGAAGGATCCCCTCAAGGTACTCCATAATTCTACTACTACTAATATAAACAACACGTGGAAGGAGTAATAAACTAATCTATTTTGTAATTAATTAACTAGTAAAATTATGTTTTATCTTTGATGCTTTTAAATTCCTCCCTCAGGACAATAGTATGATTGCGCAAAATCAAATTTAGATAAGTAAGGCCCTTCATCAGAGAAACAGCCTCTGGAAAATAGTGAAAAAAATGAGCCTTAAGCTCCGTTCACACTTACGTTCAGCTAGAAATTAAATTTTAGCAATTATTAATTTGGGCTAATCAAGGCTGTTTATAAAAAAGGAAATAGATTATGATTGGTAGATAATGATTATGTCTAGATACTGATGTCTGGCTAAGCACACATGTGAATAGGGCTTAACAAACTGGAGCATTAGTTTGGTTGTTTCAGGTGCACAGTGAGTGATTTGTGAGGGCAATTAGTTTCATTCTTTGAGTATGAATGATTGTTAATCTTTTTTTCCAGACGATCCAGATAAGAGTGATGGCCAGAGTGTACCAGGATCTTCAGGTTCTGTTACTGACAAGTTTAGCACATTTACAATGCCTGACTTCAGTACTTCAAGACCTTCGGCAGATGGCACAGACATAAATTGTGATAGCAGAGGCATATGCTACGATGGTAAGTTAAGAAAAATAACTGGTAAACATTACTAACGGGGTCAAATAAGGGTTTTATTGTCTGTATTTTTAAGAACAATTTACTAGTAAGGGAAATTCTTTTAAATTTTCAGAAGAAATAGTTTTGTTTTTACAACGAACATGCGAGTCGGAGAACTGTTATTGCGCGGGTGTTCAGACTGGGTAACTCATCTGGATATAACCCTCCTCTGAACAGGAAGAGGACAGCGCTATAACTGAAAAAATGAACTTTACGAAAACTTCAGGAAATTTGAGAAAACAATTTTCTGGGAAAATGTATTCTTAAGCTCTGGGAAATATTTTCAGCACCCGCCTCCTGCTCACTTCTTAGAAAAGTTTCTGTGGTCGCCCTTGGATAAGATGGTTATTTTTAGCTGTCTAAAGATTACTCTTCAACTTGGAAAATGTTTTAGGTAATTCCTTACCTTTAGCCTCAGGCATGTGCAGAAGAATTGAAAACCACTAGAGGACATTTTGAGGATGGAGGGGGGGGGGGCACAAATCTTAAAAAGGCTAACTTATATGGAAAATATGTGTGGAAATATTAATTTTTCGATTGTTCCTACCCAATTTCCTGAATTCATGCCTGTATACCATATTGTATTATTTGCATTGCATATTACACTGTCAAATTGTTCTAAGTTCTAGATAGCCTTTATTTTTGCATATATCAGGCTGTTCTGGCCTCTGACAATAAAGCAATAATTTCATCTCGCCCTGTGCCGGCCATCATTAGGCTTGTTAGGATTCGAATATTCCGAATTCGAACAAACTAGACGGTGGCCGACACAGGATTGGCTGTGCTTGAAGGTCAGAACTGTCTGGTATATTCATGGCTAAAGTTTAGATAAAACATTACCTCTCATTAAACTTAATTGATTTTATTTTGTATCCGAGATACTTGAGATATTATATTTATGGCACATATAACCTGAAGTAGTAAAAACCTTCCAAAACTTTCAGATTTGCAAAATATATGTGAATTTTTCATGCATCTCCCAAGAACTTTTTTTTGCTAAATTTATTTTTGCGATTCCAGGTGTCTTGGTAATTCGTCCATAGAAATTGATTCAACTTTTCCACAAATAATTAAAAGATCCAGTTTATGTAACCCCTTGATTCCTCAAGTGGATGATGTCACCCTGTGTAGGCACGCAGAGAAGAAAAATGTAAGGGTATGGTTTCAGCATTCCTCCATCGGTTTTCGCAATTTATCTATGTTTCATATATTTTCTTATATTCTTAATTTAATACATATTTTTTAATTTTTCCTCCCCCCAAAACATTCGCGCGTACGCGGTCCCTTCCAAACCTCAGCAAAGTCCAGTCAACAGCATGATTTTCATCTTCCCCCTCCCCCGCTGTCAGGCAGATCCTTTTAACTCTTGGGCGTCCATATGTGTGTTTTATTAATTTTGTTTCTGGTATAGTTTCGCTATGTTTATTCATGTTTATGCATATTTTTTCTTGTTTGCAGAGTATTATGTCACTAAATGCAATGATGCATGTGCTGAAGGATAATAAAATATTATAATGATGAAATTATCAAATCATTGATATCTTGTTACAAATGGAATGACACAATATTATTTTAACTTAAAATATCTAAAAGACATAAGCATTTATGTTGTAAAATAATTTAATATTTGTAAAAATAATAAAATTATTATACCAATGAAATCATAAGATATCATGTCAATGAAACGTTATGAATGATGTAAGACAATATACTTTTCATTATATAATTAAACCATATACTACACTAGGCAGGTCAAATATGTTTGGAATGCAAATATCCTAATACACAAATAATGACATCAATATTAAAATATATATAGTGTTGTTATAAGTATAAGTTGAACAATAGAAACTATGAATATACTTTCCTGCTATGTTTTATTATTTTATTTATAGATTTATTATAGTGCATTTATTGTTATATTAATTATAGTTGCAGAATATTTATTATTTTATTTATTTCAGTAAGTGTTATCTGTCGTGACACGAAGATCGAAGTAGCAATTAAAACTTCGAAGTCGTTTAGTGGCCGAGTTTATGCTTTGGGTCGGAGTGAAACTTGCAATGTGGATATTATTAATTCGGATTCTTTTCGATTGGATTTAACTATGAATGGACAGGATTGTAACACTCAATCAATTGTAAGTTTTCATTAACAATAGTTAATAGTTATTAATGACATTACTTATAATTGATCAATTACAGATAATTTTTACTATTAGTGATGACAATTCTTACTACCCGATTGGATAGTAATGACGTAAATGCGAAATTTGAGTATTAAAATCAAAAGAAACTGTCAGGGCCGTATCCAGGATTTTTGTTCAGGGGGGTTTCACTGATTTTTGACTTTTTTTTGGGGGGGGGGGGTTACTAATTTTTGACTCAGTTTTCGACTAATTTTACTGATTTTTACCTAGGTTTTACTAATTTTCGACTTATTTTCGACTCAGTCAAAAATTTAGGGGGGGGGGGGGGGGGCAAACCCGGGAACCCCCCCCCCCCTGGATACGGCCTTGGAAACTGTAGTTGGTTCAAACCCATGTTTGGGGGCCGTTCTCAGTGTCAGCGAAAAATAAAAATGGACCAAAGAATAGCGTACTATCAATAAAATGAATACGGAAAGACTATCAAATAAAAAAAAAAGATGTTCAAACTCGCTAATTAACAAGAAATTAAAAAAAATGCCAAATACAAAATTAATTGTCTTTACAATGAATGCGAAGTGACTGTATATTTAGCTGCATTTTCAAAGAATTGTGAGTAATTGTAATTTTCTTGATTTTTTGCATCATATTTTTGCTTTCTTTCGGTGCTTTTTTTTGCTGTTGTTACATATGATTGTTTTTTTGGTTGATTTTTCGTCTTCATTATCTAGTTTGAGGATTTGCCTCTTTTCTTGTTATGCTTATATTGTGATTTCGGCTTTTCTGCTGATTAAGACTTATAAAAAGATAGCGACGAAGACCACACTGCTTTTCCATTACAAACAACAAAAACAAGAAGAACAATAGGGAATTCTTTTCATAAGACAGTGTCAGCATCCTTACTTCAGCGAAGTTCAACCAGGAGCCCTGGTTGCTGGGACCTGGTTGCCAGGAGCCTGGTGGAAGTAAGGATGCTGGGACTGTGTTGAAAAACTTTGCTTTTTAGTTTTATTGATCGCATGTTGTTGTGAGTCTTTCTTCTTTTATATATTTTTGTCTTGCTGAGGACGGGCCTTGGACATAGGGTCGGAATATTCATTCAAATTATCTTTACTGTCTTATGAAAAGAATCCCTATTGTTCTTCTTGTTTTTGTTGTTTATTATGA
Source organism: Artemia sp. Qi Xiang Cuo (assembly GCF_049724085.1). Classification (NCBI taxonomy): domain Eukaryota; kingdom Metazoa; phylum Arthropoda; class Branchiopoda; order Anostraca; family Artemiidae; genus Artemia; species Artemia sp. Qi Xiang Cuo. Next base: position 18,469,300 of record NC_142811.1, read on the forward strand.
TTTATGCTTTTTATATGATTTATTTATGGTGATTATGATAATTCATTACTACTCCATGTTTACAAAAAAAAAATCATGGATATCTATTATATATAAAATCGCAGGGGGTATTAACTTTATATCAAAATGCATTATGAGCTTTTATATTCCTCTAATCTCATTGTTTCCAGTCAATCTCCGAATTTATTTTCTGCCGACTGTAGATCTCACTAGACTCCTTATTCTAGCCCTTGAGGCTCAAAAGTTCGTCAATGGTTTTTGAAAAAGTGAAATGTTTTTTTAAATAAAGAACATAAACGTATAATTATATGTAAATACGTTCCATAAATGTATGATTGTATTCCGTTCCTTTTCCCTCAATTTGGGGAACTTACCAACTCTTTTGGCAACCACAATCAATAGGAATAAATATGTTTTTTGCCGCGGAAGAATAAGGATTTATAAAGTTGTAATTCGGTCGAGGTAAAATCAACAAATTAAAAAAAAAAGTCATTTCAACTTTGAGCTGTTAATTATTCTTTCGTAAAATTTTATATAGCTTACAGGGTAGTACCCAGGGCTACTAGTCCTAACCTCCCCTTCCCGAACATAAGAATTTGTTTAAGGGGAGACGGGTATGCAAAGCTCCCAGCCATCTCTTCCATACTGTACATTTTTCGCTTGCTTCACGACAACGGACACAGGCATTAATTCTGGTTTTTATCTGTTATGGAGATCAAGTAGGCTACTGTAAATTCTGTAAGGTTTTTTTCTTTTCTTATTTACTGGGCTTTCGAAATTGAGGCTTTTTGTGCGAATTTTACTTACATTTTAGTAAAAAAAAAAAAAAAGTACAAAATAGCATATTGTAATTAAAATATATTTCCATTTATGTCAATATTTTTATTTATTTTTAAATAAAATTACAAAAAATTAAGTACATTTTAGTACAAAATAGCATAAAAAAATTAAAAATATTATAATATTGGCTTGTAGAAGGTTTGAAAAGAACGATTTGGCTTGAAATTGTTTTTCATTCAATTCCAAAAAATACTTTTTCATCGATCTTTTGCATTACTGCATCTTTTTAGTGCTAGTTTAACACTAGAAATTTTAAACCACACTTTTAGTTATCTGATGAGTAAAAACAACCTTCGAATAAGACTGTATTGAACCAAATTTTGGGTGGAGAGCTTTGTTAAATACAGTATATTTCATAGCTATATTAAAATCATAAAGGGCACAAATCAGTGAAAATCCATGACGTCAATTTATGGCAATTTAGAGGGGGGGGGGGGGTAAATATATTTTAAAAAATCTAGGTAGGGACAAGTTTGTCGTTTTTCTAATTTTTCAATAAAAAAAAAAAAAAAATTTCAATTAAAATACCACCAAAATGATATTTTTAATCTAGGGAGGGAGGGGCAAAACTAAGGGAGCTTATGCACCTCCTGCCCCCAATTGATGTCACTGATGTAGTTCACAGTTAGGAAGTCTTATCCTCTTTACGACCGGTTTAAACCTTGTCTTCTATTTTCTGGATAAATTTCAACGAGTTTCTGTTTCCTGCAAATATTACAATTTATTCTATAATTTTTTGTTGACTGTTTTCGTATTTTCATTAAAATTTGAATAAAAACCAGCTAATTTCATAATTAGGAATCAATTCGTTCCTCTTTTGATTGAGTTTAAGTTCTGCTTACAAAGCATAAAATTAATTACTTGTCTAAATAGTGGTTTAAAGCGAATTTATACGGTTGAATCATCTTCATTCTTCTTTTAATGTAGGCTAATGTCTTCGACCCACCGAAATATAACCAAATGTATTTGGTTATAATCCTTTCAAACATAACAAAGAGTAAATTTTGTATAACTATCCTATATAGGTCATTCTTTTTGATAAAGAAAAGACAAATTTACCATAAAGATTTCACGAAATTTCTGAAGTCTAACGCACATCTTTTTCCACACCCTCAAGTCTGGAAATGTATAACTTAAGGCATAATAAAAATTGTATTTAAAAGCTTTTAAGATTTTTACAAGATCATTACAATAAAACACTACTAATGTCGAACAGAAGAAGACTGAAAATGAACAGATAACCTATATCAAAATATAGCAGTCAAGGCCATATCCAGGGGGAGCGGCTAGAGGATTTGAACTTCCTTCCCCTGAAATGTTTGTCCGACTCATAAAAACGTAACAAAATGAATGTAAACAAATTTTGATGCGTTTTTAAAAGTTTTTTGCAACCCCCCTCTTCCGAAAAATCCTTTTGTCCCCCCCCCCTCACAAAAAATCCTGAATATGACCCTGATAGCAGTACTAGAAAACAAGGTCGTATCCAGGGGGTACCATCTTTGAATCCCCCCTTGAAATTTTGTCTGACTAGTAAAAGCATAACAAATGCATATCAACAAATTCTGATGCTATTTTTAGTTTTTTATGTCCCCCCCCCCTCCGGAGGAAACTTTGTATACGTCCTTGCTAGGGAATATCATTAAACGGGATCATTTTATTAAAAAAAAACTTATTATAAGAAAACTTTTTGAAACATATATCACATAATTTATCAATATTTGTTTTTAAGAATAAAGTTTGACTTGGAACCATGCAATAAAATGGTATAAATTTTAATATTGATTTAGAAGAAGGCATCTTAAAAAATAACTTTGAGCCGCTTTCTTAGAGCAATTCAATTGTAATACATTAATACATATTAAAAGGAAGTTTTACTTAGAATATGAAGGGTTATACAAAACATAACTTTGTGCTGCCTAATACCGCTGTGCTTTAGATTCTACTTGGGCAACTAACCCCTATATATATATATATATATATATATATATATATATATATATATATATATATATATATATATATATATATATATATATATATATATATATATATATATATATATAATATATATATATATATATATATATATATATATATATATATATATATATACATATATATATATATACATATATATATATATATATATATTTATCAAAAACTTTTTCAAAATTGAGTAAAAAGCTGAATTTTTTTTCTCAAGTACTATGAATATAAGTGAAAACGAGGTCGTAACACGGGTTATTCATAGCTCTCGAAAAATAAAGATTTTCTACTTTGTAGTCTATTTTGAAAACGAGTTAAAAAGAATTATATATATATTTTGGCTTATCTAAATGCCCAACTATGTTTTAGAATGGTCAATTTAGCAACACGATAGTTGTTCAACATCACAGTGTTGTCATGACGAAGGCAGATAAAATCTACAAAGTTCGGTGTACTTACGATATGTCTCCTAGAAATATTACTTTTGGAATGATGCCAATAAGGTGAGAATATTACCAGTTATGCACTCGAGAGTTTTTTGGTAATAATACAAGAATAGGTCTATGCTCTTTACGCTCCTAATTTTACATTCTAATTTTTTTTTTTTTTTATTTCAGATTAAAAAAAAAATCCTAGACTTGTTCAGTTTTGAATTTAATGCTCTTTTTTTATTATTAGTATTGTTATTTAACTTTAGTCTAAGGTTAAAATAACCTTCTTTTCTTCTTTTTAACAAGCAGAGACTGTTTCGTCATAATTTCGTCGTAAAAATCCTTCACCACTATAAAAGTCCCTCCTTATTATCTCTGTTCTGTCGTTTTTAGAACCGAGAGAACGTCAAAACGCCTTCAAACAGCTGCAAAACCTTCAGAACTTCAAAAGCTGCTTTGTTGCAAGTTCACGAGCCATGAACGTCAGCTCACGAAAATACAGGGGGGGCGGAGGCAAAAATTATTTTAAAAATGTAGGTTTTTTTTCCAATTTTTTCAATGAAAATGCCAAAAAAGGTATTTTCAGTAAAAAAAAAACGAAGAAAGTTATTTTTTTTAATATTGGGGGAGGGGCAAAACAATCTGAAGAACCCCTAAAATCCCTCAATTGACGTTCCTGTCATAAATGCTATAAAATGGATATTATAATGTTTTCTTCTTAATTTTAGAGATCCTGATATGATCAGCATTACATCAGCTCCAGAAGCTCCACCTCCCCGTATCCGAATCCTTGATCCTGAAGGAAAAGATGTAGAAACTGTTAGAATAGGCGACCGACTGTCATTCAGAATTGAAATTCCCGAAGATAGTAAGTCAGTCTAAGTATTTTTTTTTTTTTTTGCACAATTGTATGATAGCAAGTAAAACTCAATGCCGATCCCTTAGCATACTAGGCAGGGTCCGAAAACCCCCCTCCATCTTTCCACTGTACAAGTGCTCCATTCTATAAGGGTAATACGCACCTGTAAGCCAAGCGAAAAGTTGGCCCTCCTTGAATGGACTGGGAGGATGTCGCAAGAAAAGATTCAAGGGAAATTGGAACTTCTTGGAAGGCTGTAAAGACAGAGGCTGCTGATTTTGAATTGAAAATCAAGTATTTTGCAGTAGACATCAATACATGGCTAATGGTAGAAAAAGCCAGTACAGATAGTCAGAGTGGTTGAGAGGGAAATTTGGGATAAGCCCTTTTTAGGATTGTATAACAATGATGTTATTTCATTTGTTGATAGATCTGTCTATCTATCATCCATACATGTCATTGATAGGGCAGAACTAAGGTAATATTTTGATTCTGAATTGAAAATCAAGTATTTTGCAGTAGGCATCAAGACATGGCGGGATAGAATATTGGGAGAGGCTTTGAATATTGTAATGGAGGAGGAGCATAACGTAGCTGTTTTAGCCTTAGGCGGTTTGGTGTTGCAGTGAGTTGCTAGAAGTAGTAGAAGTAGTATTAGATCGGCAAATCAGTCAGACAAGATGTGCATTTGATTGTAGTTTAAAAATCGATAAAGAGCAAAAACTTCTTATAAACCATTTGCCTATCCCTTGCTGCAATGTGCCTTGAGATAATTCGCCAACACACATGGAAGGAAAGAAAAAGTATAATTCTGTATTAAACTAAATTATTTTATAAATTAGAATATGTGCAAGCAAGTCTAAAGAAGTTATTTGACTTACCTCTGCACACCTTGGCACTAGAAAAAAAAAGTTTTTAAATTTTTCTAGTTCATCTCTGTGGAAAAAACAGGAATATTCTTCTTTGATAAAAATAATCGGTACTTTTGTAGAAAGCAGTAAGTGCGTGAAAATTGAAGTTTCGTTAATGCTAATGAAATAAAACAAAATAGGATGAAAAGTTTATGAAAAAAATAGGCTATATATTAGCACATTAGGGGGTGGGGGGTAAATCATAGCATATATTAAATACGTAACTTAACCTAACCTAGGTACCTTTTAGTCCCGCTAACCCCACAAAAAAATAAAGTTTAAATATAGTTCCAGCAGTGAGAAACATTTTGCAATGTCTATCTTTATCTAGCGTCTCATATTAGTACCGGGTAATCCGTATATGTTTTCGCATTAGACTTACGCACCGCTTTCTACAAAAGTACCAAATAATTTTAGCAAAGTTGGGGATAATTTAGTAAAATTATTGGGCAAATATTTTGGCAAAATTACTTTAAAAGTAAATAGTAATTAAATATACCTTGTCCATCGACTATTGTTACTGAAATAGAGACACATACACTTTTTGGTAGTTTCACAGGGGGAGGGAAATCGGAAAACAATCTTCATAGATAAGAATTATAAGTAATTTCAAAAGATTATGCAAACAGAATGATAAACTAATGAATTGAGGGGGATTCTCCGCGGAGGGGTGTTTTTTTGGGTCGGGGGGGTATTCTCCGCAGGGGGGATTAAGCCGAACTCCATCATATATATGTTTCTTCCTTATTATTAGTATTGTTAGACAAGGTTAGGTTAAGGTTAGCTTAACCTTCTTCTCTCATTTTTAACAAGCGGAGACTAGTTTTGTCATAAAAATCCTTCCTTAGTTAAAAAATTTATTTAAAAATTATAATTATGAAATTATACGATTTAATTAAAATATTATTAAATTTAATAAAATTTAATTACATTATTTTATTATAAATTATTTATATAAATTATTAATTTTATAAATTATTATAAATTGTTTATAATTATTAAATTATTATTATTTAATTATTTAAATTATATTATAATTTATATTATAATTATAAATTATACTATAATTATTTAAATTAAATCATAATTATTTAAAATTATAAATTATGTATTTTATTATAAAATTATTTATATATTATTTTATTATACAATTTAATTAAATTAAAATTTAATTAATAATTAAAATTTAATCAAAATATTAATTAAAATATTAAATATAATAATTATAAAATTTAATTAGAAATTTTATTTTTAAAATTTATTCTTTATATCTTTTTTATGGATTTGAGAACTGAGAGAACAAAAACTAAGAGAGGAAAAGTGGGTTTAACTTAAATAAAGCAATGGAACAAAACACGAGAGAAAAAAAGAACAACCAACAAATAAATAAATACAACTCATATTTTAAACTCTCAAACAACTGCTAATTTTTTTTCAGAGCTTCCAGACCTTTATTCTCTTGTGTGTCAGTTGTAGTTTTCTTTGGATTGGATGATTTTATTTTAAAAACATTGTTTCTTTTTCCTTAATTATTTTTTTTTCGTTGAAAAAGACTCCCGTACATGGTGTCGAAATATGGGGATTTTTTATTATTTAAAGTTTTACTTTTGATTTTTTTAAATGTTTTGTTTTGTTCTCCGTTTTATTAAAATTAAATCCGTTTTTCATCTCTTAACTTTTTGTAAATGGAAAAGCAGTGTGGTTTAAGATATAATGGACTGAGAGAACGACAAAAAGCCACTAACGAACTGATGCTAAAGACTAAGTTTGGGTGGATAAGTCAAGGGGTGATTGTACTTGCATTTCGGGTCTGAGGCCTAGTATTATTGATTATGTTTTGGTTAACCTTTGTTTGGATGTGGAATCACTGAATGTTGAAGTTTTGAATATTCAGTTGTCTGACCAGTTGTCTGATTAAGTTAAGCTTAGGCCTTGAGTGTACGAAACCAGACTGAGTCTGGTTTTTGACCAACCTGACTCCCATGGCGTAATTTTTATTTTGATCTGAAGCCATTTTCGAGGTGTTTCAGGCTTTTTTGGAAAATCAGCATAAATTTGTTTTCGCAATAAACTTTTACTTTTAGGATTAACTGAAATAAGAGTTATCATTCTGTGTCAGATGAACAGAAAAACTTGAAAAACTGTATGTACAATCCATGGATTAGGAAAGGGAGGGTTCTGATGCAATCAAACTGAATATAAAGACAATATTAAATATAAAGGCAACTAAATAGACAACTATAAATTAAAAATATAAATAAATATATAATATAAATTAAAATTATAATATATATAATATAATTTTATATACATAATATATATATTATATATATATAATATAAATTAAAAATATAAAAGACAACTAAATAGACCTTCTCTGACAAAAATTTTGTTGCTTTTGCAGTTAGTTTAAAAGGATAGTCTTTGCATAGATTGTCAACAATTTAGTACAACGATATGGATTAAGTGACCCCTTAATTCATTAAGGAGATTCAAAGCAAAGTGAAGAATAATTTAGCTAAGCTTAAAAAATGTAGACAAAGAATTATGAATGAGTGCGTTTTACAAATTTTGATAGATTTATCAATAAATGACGGTTGTTGTGATGAAAATGACGGTTGCCGTATGAAAACAATTTGAAAATAATTTTTTTCACAGAATTTTATAAAACTTAGTCTTTAGAATAAGTCCGTTAGTGGCTTTTTGTCGTTCTCTCGGTCCATTATTTCTTAAACCACACTGCTTTTCCATTTACAAAAAGTTAAGAGAGAAAATACAGTTTCAATCATACAGTTTGAATCATACAGTTTTTCCAAAAATCATACGTTTGTTTACCTCTTCTTATCATTTTTGTAACGCTGAGTACCCCTCACAAAGAAAATGGATGTGTTTTAATAACAATCAAAATATACTTATTTTCAATTTTTTTAGTACATACAAACAATAATAATAGAGGAAAAAATAAAATTGTTCATAATGAAATATTAATAAAAGCTGTGTTATGAATAGCGTTTCGTTGGATCAATGAGTAGGATGAAACTGTGTGTGATGAGATGACAGATATTCGTAATTTTAATTGAGATCCGAATCCATATTCAATAGCCTGTTTCTTGCACGGTGCAGGCTCCCACCAAGCTCTATGCAACGCATATCTTCACCAAACTCTTCATGTACCGAATGGGGTACGTGTACCACACTTTGGAAAGCACTACCTTAGGCTAATTCTTAAGTTACCTTACTTCGTTCGTTTGCACTCTTCTTTGCATCTTCTTCTTCTTTTCATCAGGAGTGGGTTTTTAAGACCAAGGAAGAGAATTAGCAAATTGAGTGTTTAATCCATACCTTATGACCTATATTGAATCACTGAGACTTGTACATTTTTAATCTCGTTATATGACTGAATGGTAATGGATTCGTTTTTAATAAAGTAAGATAATCTTGTGCCAAAAACACCCATCTAAACTAGCCGCAATAACAACAAAATTCTTACTCAATATTTATCATAAAAACTGCACTTAGTGGATTTTTATAGTTAATTTTAGTTTAATTGTATCCCGACCCTACCGCAACATCTTATGCATTGATGTAGCCCTAGGTCTAAGTTAAACACGAGATTTACTTTTTTTAAATTGGAAATATTTGCGAACTGCTGAGAACAAAACGAAAAAGAATGTAATGCAATAAAATTAGAAAAATTACTACTGCTAATAGCTTAATGCAGCACCAAGCAGCCTGAGGCCAATACAGTTGCGCACGCTCCTCTTCCATTCCAATCTATTCAAGGCTTCACTCTTTGTCTCCTCCAGAGAACTTTGAATTTCCTTTAAATTCTTCCTTATGATCTCTACCACCCCATTTGGGTGCGACCTGCTTATCGTTTGGACCCAGACCCAGATGGATGGCCATATAAACAAACTAGGCACGATTAAACGAAGAAGACTAAATATAAAACTTATTCGTTTAGTGTTTAGGTTCGATTCCTGGCGTGGCCGGTTATTTGGTTTGGGGTAGTGGTCAGTGTCTTGAATCTGTAAGCTCAGCCAAAGTCGAACCAGCTCTAAAAATGGGTACCTAAAGAAATCTGGAGAATGTAAGCAGGAAGGGTGTGCGAAAGCACAGGCTGGCTGGTGCCCAACCCTCTCTTGCACTTCCTGGTTGAATGGCCACGAAACGGAGATCACCGCCGGTTTGGACCATAAGAGTCTAGTGCCGTCATACTTACTTACATTTTTCGTTATTAGGAGTGGTGTTGAGATGCAACTAAACTAAGTGTGACTGTACAATTAATTGAATAGAATTTTCCCGATAAGAACGAAGTAACAATTTTGCTGTTATTCTTGCGGATTTAGATGGGTAGTCTTAGCATAAGATTACCACATTTTATATCCATTACCATTCAGCCAATTAACAAGATAAAGAAAGGTACGTGATTCAGTGACCCAGTTGGATTCAGTGATCTAAAAAATATATATCTCCTTTTTTATTACAGTCGCCACCATGTTTAGACAAAGCATTTTAATATCTATAAAACATCCTGATAATAACCTCAGCTACTTTTTCTCTTCCTTTCGCTCTAAATCAGCTAAGGCTGTTAAGGCCCGAATTATTTTTTATTATAGCTCTAAATTGTATTAAACAGCAGTTAAATTTATAACCATTCAAATCGTTATTTAAAGATTTGAGCATGCATTTCAGTGATCTGTAAAGTTGACCTATATTTACGTATTACATTTTTTGCCAAAATCCGGTGCGATACAAACATCTGCTTTGTAATTTCGTGATAGTCACGGCATCTGCTTCTTCCTTGACTGTTTTTACCAATTTGATGATAAATAGGGAAATTAGTAAAAAAGGAACTTTTTTAGTGCATCGTTAAATAACAGGGTTTCTTGACAAAGCCGATTTGAGTTTCTTACATTAATTACCCTTATAGATTTTAATCCTAAAAATTCGAAATATAATAAATTTATTGATAAGTGCTAATAACATCAAACATGCAAATAAACATAAAAAACGCAGGAAAGCAGTATAGCAGAAGCGCATCCAGGATTTTTATTCGGGGGGGGGGGGGTACTAATTTTTTTTTAGGGGGGGGGGGGGTACACAAAAAAACTCAAAAAACGCATACAAAATTTGTTTATGTCCATTTTTGTTACGTTTTTACGAGTCAAACAAACATTTCAGGGGGGGGGTCAAACCGGGTACCCCCCCTTGATACGACCTTGCAGTATAGTACTCACTAAAATCAGAAAAATAATCAGGTAATGCATGAGTGCCGTGCACACTTTATTGGGACGGGGTGTAGGTGTGAGATCAGGTTTTTCACCAAAAAAAGGTTAAATATTTTCTGAAAATATCAAGTTTTACACTGTTCGTGTATTTCCGACCTTTTAAACCAAGAGACAAATATATGATCCGACCAGGGATGCTCATTGGGACAGGAGGATACGTATTTCCTAGACTTCCCACTCTCCTTGATTTTGAAAAAGAACTATTTTGGTACGTTTTTGAAAAGGTCATATTTTTCCTCGAAAATACGAAATTTTGCATTTTTTGTGTGTTTTGACTTTTTAAGCCAAGGGACGAATACACAATCTGGCCAGGGATGCTAATTGGGACAGGAGGTTAATTGCCTCCTAGATTTTTGTCCTTCTAGATTTTGAAAAATACCTTTTTTTTTGTATTTTCATTAAAAATAATTAAAACGCCAAACTTGGAGTATATTTTTTGTAGTTTCATTACAAAAAGAGAAAAAAATCTTTGTCCCCTTACATTTTCATAAATCGGTGCCCCTGGGTTCAACCCCTTGTGAGCATTGCCATTGAACTTTTATCAACTACACATAATAAGTAAAAAGATATATATTGTTTTAAAGCACTTCTTTTTTAAACCTCTATCACTGAAATTAAATACGACCATGTTGTTGTTTCGGTTAGTGACCTCAAAAATGACAAGAATTTTCCAAAATGGGGCTCAGAAGCTAAACTAGAGATTGACAATAAAAAACGATCCACACTCCTCTCCTGTCCTATGTACGGGGGGGATATGTTGTGTTTCTCCTTCCATCTTTCGCTAATGGTATACATCATGGAGTAACAAATCAATTGCTTGGGTGGGTAACCATGCTCCTGCCTAACGTACTGGCAGCCATAATTTAAGATAGAATTCAAGGTCAAATAAAGATTTTAACTCTTAATACTATTTCAAAATTGGTACATTTCTTATTGCACGTAACCATTTTTTAATCTCAATATAATGCTGCCTTCTTCCGAATCCACTGATGAAGCTTTCATGATTTCCTGACTTTTAGACCCTAAGTTGTCCTTTTCGTTTTTATGCTTTAAGTTTCCTATGTTAAATAACTTTAAGTTTTTCATCTTTAAGTTTTAAATATAAGTTATTAAATATTCTCTAAGTTTTTTATATTATATATCGGTTTTGTTAAACGGTAATCAAAATACAATGCTTTTCCGCTACTCAATGCTTTGAACCCAATTTATAGTACGTTCGACCTTAGCTGACTTATTGGCTGACCTAGTTCAACCCTTAACCGACTTATTGGTTTAACACTAACTTCCCCAGATACAATCTGCAAAATGTAATAACGAATGCAAGTACTTATCCGGCAACGTGTTAAGTGAAATGCTATTGAAAGCTTGGCAAATAACAATATTAATCAACTGTACGCACTTCACTGTAAACATAGTTTATTTACAAGTCCCTGAAGGTCTACCACGTTTCACAATTAGTATCCATTTTTATTTTCTGCATATAATTGCAGAAAATTTTCTCAATGCAGAGTTTTCTCATTTTTGAAAATCTTAAATTTTATTTACATATGACGTCACTTATCCCCATTAATCTTACATTTTCCGGGGGTGAGCAGGTGTAACTTAACAGACACCTAATCCGATGGACACAAAACTCAACCACCATCCTCTCAACCACCATAACTCAGCCACCCTCAACTCAACTACCTTAAATTCAACCACCATACAACTCAACCACCATCAACTCGACCATCAAACAGCTCAACCACCCTGAATTCAACTACCCCTTAACTCAACTACCTTAATTTCAACCACCAAACACCTGAAACACCATAAACTCAACCACTGCATAGCTCAACCACCGTATAACTCAAACGCAATCAACTCAACCCCCACATAACTCAGATCTGTTTCAATTCATAAATAGCGACGAAGACCAATTTTTGCAACTTTTAAATGAATATTTCGACCCTATATCCAAGGGCCGTCCTCAGAAAAACAAGCGAACAGAAAAAAAAAAACATATAAAAGAAACTTGCATTAAAATTCGATCATTAAAACTGATAAAATTTATTTTTTTTAATTTTTAAAACAACCCTAATATCATTACTTCAAGGAAGTTCAACCAGGACTCTAATTTTAATGCAAGTTTCTTTTATATTGTTTTTTCTCTTCGTTTGTTTTGCCTTGGATATAGGGTCGAAATATTCATTTGAAAGTTGCGTTCCACTGTCTTGTATAAAAAAAATTCCCCATTGTTTCTACTTATTGTTTATGTTTCAATTCAGATCTGTTGATCAATTTTTAAAGCGTGGTGAGCATTCACACCGTGGTGATCCGATCAGTGCGACGACTTCTCCAAAGTCCAGCATTAAACAAGCAGCAACCACTTCTTATGTGTCAACTAGAAACCTTTAAGGGGAACAGCTTCAAATAGAAAAAAAGACTTACTTGTTAGAATGCCTGCAAAGAGGGTCTTAGAAGAGTCCATTGGTCGAGAAAGACGAAAAAATGATTATAATCTACGAGAACCCCTGCCTACAGCTTTTGAAGTCCCAGATCTGTATCAAAATCTTGTCCTTTACGATTCTGGACAAAATATTCATAAAAGAATTTTGCCTATTGGTCACAGACATATGTTATAGTATCTTGAAAGATCAGAACTATTTTTAGGTGATGGAACATTCAAGGTTTCGCCCCGGATTTTTTTCAGCTATATAGAATACTTGCAAAGGTTGGTGATTCACCAGCCATTTATTTTCTTTTGCCTGATAAGGCAGAAAGCTCATATCAAGGCACGTTAAAAGCACTTATAGACTTGGTGCCAAGAGCTAATCCCACTAGAATTCTGGCAGATTCTGAAAAAGCTGCTATAAATCCTTTCTGAGTGGATTCTCCAAATTTTATGTTTCGGTATGTTTCTTTAACTTTTAATAGTCTATCATGAGAAAAGTTCAATCGCTGGGCCTCAATCAAGAGTTCAAAATGACCCCAATTTTAATATCCTTGTCAAAAGTATCTCAGCCTTAGCTTTTGTTCCATTAAAAGATATTGAAAGAGTATTTGATGAGCTCTGTGGTCATTTTCCCCAAGGTGATAATTATTATTCTTTCTTCAGTCACTTCAATGATACCTACGTACGTGGCATTCAACTGCCAAACCGGGGGGTTGCATTCTGAAGATTTTTACCTGTCTTCTCGAACCACACTGAAAGTTTAATGAATTGCTTGGCAAAAACTACAAATACCACGGAGGGTTTCCACAATGCTGTTAATGGTATGTTCATCTGCACTCATTCAAGTCTTTGGAAGCTCTTTGATTGACCTAAGCGTGAGATTGCTGTTCAACGACTGCTGACATTAAAGCCGCTCCGATACACTATACGTTTATTAACTTTTCTTTCTGATGCCTCCAGCTAAGCACATCCTGAATAGCTTAAGCCTTTAGTAACTTAAGTTTATGCCTAATAGCCTAAATCTAATAATTATAAGTCTAATATAATAAATCTATAAGTCAAATAATAAATATAATAATAAGAATTAAGTCTAATAGTAGCTTAAGTCTAAGGGTGGGTCTAAGCAAGTGAAAGTAGCAATAACAAGTACGTAAATATGGAGCCATTTAACTACCCACTCCGAAACTTCGAGAATTTTATGGTTTTATTTTTAATCTCCCTTACTTTTCATTTTTTATGTCGATTATTTACTTTGATTTCATTATTATTTAAATTTCAGCTCCATACGGAATCTTTGCTAGAAGTTGTATTGCAATGGCTAAGGATTCTAGAACAACATTTCAGATTGTTGATGATGACGGGTAAGATGAAAATCACTATATTCTTCTTTCTTTTTCTCTGTCTAGTTCTCTCTCTCTCTCTTTTCTCTCTCTAACCTAGTATTTTTAAAGATTCACTTTTAATAATTTATTATTATTATGGCAATGATTTAATAAAAGGAGAGTACATCCCCCTTTTCAGGAATTATTCTTCATTTCGCAGTTTTCCGTGATTTCCTCTATCTTTTTCTAGTTAAGGTTTCCTATTATACCCACGTTTAATGTTTGTTTCTATTTGTTTTATCGTTTACAGAATATAAGGGACAATCTCTCTCTCTCTCTCTCTCTCTCTCTATCTCTATCTCTCTCTCTCTCTCTCCTCTCTCTCTCTCTCTCTATTTGGCTTAAAATTTTATTTGGTTTGTTTCCAATTTTTCCTTTGTGTCAATTCATTTGCAAAATTAAGGCTTATAAAGGCAAGATGGCTATACAGAGAAAATATCTGAATTTTTTTCAATTCTGAGGAAACCACGAGTAATAAAAGAGATTATAATAAATAAAAATTTTAACTGGAAACAAAAAAGAAAATTATTCCCCATTACATATATTTCAGATAATAGGTAGACTATTTATCATTTTTAAAGGATTATTTATCCTCTGTTTACATCCTTATATCTATTATTTCAAGTTGCTTCTCTTTTTAGATGTCCTGTGGACCCCCTAATTTTCCCAAGATTTATACCTGACGGGAACAACCTACAGTCGTCTTACGAAGCCTTCAGGTTTACAGAATCTTATGGAGTCATCTTTCAGTGCAATGTTCGATATTGTCTCGGTCAGTGTGAACCTGTAAGTATGCGTTCTACAATTGTCTTTATTAAATTCTTATTTAGTGTCACCCTTTTTGGTCAATGTAGCACTGTTGCAAGACAAGGAAAATCACGTTCTGAGGGCAAGAAATAAGACACAAATTTTCGATGCAATGACACATCTTTCATCGAGTGATTCGCGATTCGTCATTTAATGTGAAGTTCGATGTTGTCTCGATCAGTGTGAACCTGTAAATATGCGTTCTAAGGTTGTCTGTCGTATATTCGTACTGTCACCCTTTTTTGGTTGATGTGGCCCTGTCGTACAACGCGGAAAATTTAATTTTTTAGGGGGGATACGACCCGATTTTGCAATAAAATGACAAACCTTTAATTGAGTTATTCATCATTTAGTGTGAGTTTGATGTTGTCTCGGTCAGTGTGAACCTGTAAATAAGGTTCTAAGGTTGTACGTCGTAAATTCGTACTTATTGTCACCCTTTTTGGTCCATGCCGCACTGCCGTATGACACGGAAAATCACATTTTTTGCGGCAAAATACGACACGATTTTTCAGTAAAATTACAAATCTATCATTGAGAGAGTCATCATACAATGTAGCGTTCGTAATTGTCTTGGTTAGTGTGAACCAATAAATATGCGTTCTAAGGTTGTCTGTCGTAAATTCCTACTTAGTGTAACCCTTTTTTGGTTGACGTGGCACTGTCGGACGACGTCGCATTTTTTGGACAAAGAATACGACAAAATTATTCAGTATAATGACAAGTTTTTATTTTAGTGAGTCATCTTTCAGTGTGATGTCTGATATTATTTCATTGAATACGGACCTATAACTTTGTTTAATCTTTAAAAGTGACCTAAGTTATTAAGCTTGATTCACCGGTTTGAGTCCTGGGGTCGCCAATCTCAAGTCCTGATTCGGAATTGGGGTCAGTGGTATGAGTTTGAAGGCTCAGCCGCCTGGGGTATAGAGGTAACGGCCCTTTGAGGCCTCAATCTAGTCGGTTGTGCCCCGCCAAAAATTATCAGTAGTTTAACTTAGGCTACTTTCACCCTCATAAGCGTAGAGTCAGAAATCTGGCCTCGAAGAGGAAGGCTACAATTTTTGTGTGTGCTGGGTAAAGTGTAGTGCGATGTATTTGTTGGAAAATCCTTACAACAAAAAAATTCGTAACCATTAGAAGAAACTTCACAGTTTTAAACAGGAAACCTGTACTTTTGAGCATTTTCTGTAACAAAAAAATCTAATAAGATCTTCCTATAGACAACACCTATTATTTTCTTCTTTTTTTATTCCCATTTCATTTTTATTTCTCGTGGTCTCTTCTTTTTTTAATATACTGGGGTTTCCTGTAACATTTCAGACAGTGCGGATGCCTTAAATCGAGAGTCCCCTATAGGCTCCAAGTCCCTAAGCCCACAATGCTTGTATACCTGCCTTTTCTATAATTTGTAAGTTCCAAATTATTCTTATGTGACGGTCCTATTTGGGCTTCAGATCCCTAAGTCTTGCGTACGGATGACCTTAATTTTTTCTCTACATTTAGATAGGTGCTCCCAAGGAATAAGTGTAGGTTCTCTGGGGACAAATTTTATTGCGGGAATTTCCCTTTGAGTTTCATCTCTGCGAAGTGGACACCATATCCATTCAGGAGCCTACTAAGTAGGTAACAGTAACAGTAAAACGTAACAGAGTCAGAACAGTAAACAGTAACAGTAGACTAGCAGTCAGAACGGTAAAATTTAAAGAATATAGGGCATCGCAATAGCAGCAAAAATTTAAGCACACAGAGACATATTTAAATTCTAGTTGGATGAAATTGAAGCTTTGGAGGTAGCCCCAATTTTCTTCTCAGTGTTACAATTTCCCTGATCGGCAGGCACAGTTATATGGCTGACTTTAGGGGTATTATCGTTTTTAACATTAGCTAGATTTCAAGCTGAGGAGAAGTATTCTAAAGTTCTTCACATTGTGTTACGTTAAAACTCAAACCAGTTTATTCATATCTTAACTCAAAATTTGAAAGTTAGATTTAAAAAAGTCAAAATTTTTGAAAAGTTAAAAGGGTTGCTGCAAATCCCAGTAGGGGTACGTCAATACCCTTAAGGATACAGTTAGAAGCCATTTTCACTTGGGCCTGCGATATACTGCTATTAAACGGTCTGGTAAAGACATGGCTATCTGTTTAATACCTTTGTACAGTCCTGTCCTGGCCTGTCATACAGCTGCACCACTTACGCGCACTAAGCTTTTTATGTTTAAATTTACTTAAATTGATAAAAGGTGGGTAATTTTATCTTTATTCTATAAGCTCACTTTGTAAGAAAAACAATTTGGATTTAGATGGTTTTTCTACTATAGAGAATGCTCTTTAGTTTCCAATGTTTTTTTTGCACTGCTCATGTATAGCCCTTCAGAAGTCAGTCTGACCAAGCTCACCTTATTTCATTTAGATTATTTTGATCTACAAACTTAATTTTTGCACTCCTTCGATCCTATCCCCCTTATGAAAGAATGCTAAGTCAAGTCCTTAACTTTATTTTATGCTAGCAGCTATATTTTAGCTGACGTAGTTCTATTTTGTTGGTAATGTATTTTTTCTTCGTTCCATCATCGTTTAGATTTTGGTTTTAATTTGCTATTTATAGTTTATCAAATTTTGTTTTTAATTTAATGTTTCTGGTTTATTGAGTTTTGTTTTTAGTTTACTGTTTCTAGCATATTAAATTTCGTTTTAATTTTACTGTTTCTAGTTCGTTAAATTTTATTTTTAGTTTAGTTTATATCATTTAGTTTACTATTTATGGCTGTGTGCAAATATATCTTTCATCTTGTAAAGCGTGTGCTAAAATGTATTTTACCTTTGTCCTGTCATAATGTTTTTCATATTGTTGCTTATTTCTTGCTAGAAAACACTTATTCTTTTTTTCTTTGACTTGAGGGAATTTGCAATTCTTTTTATTTTAGCTTTTATCTCCTAAAGTCAAACCTAAAGAAATTATCTAATCTGCTATAACGCATTAGTTTCACAGTTTCGCAAAACTCACAGTTTCGCAAACCTCACAGTTTCGCAAAAACTAGATGTTGTATGTGCACAAAATTAATTTCATGTCTGAACATAGGACTAAATACAAATAAACTGAAATAAAATAAACCCAAAATTTTTAATTAAAACGATCATAAAAAAAACAAATAATGTTTGACCCAACGAAAAAAAAATACAATGCCAGGTTTTCTGGGGTCTGGAGGGGACAGTTGCCCCCCTGCCATATAGAAAATTACGCCTCTGAAGCTAGGTATGTGTGAACCTAGAGTTGGATTTATATTTTTCTTAATTTATATTTTGTTGAATTTGAAATTGAATTTATATTTTGTGGACAGGTCGCTTAAGGTATATATTTATAAAGTTAGGTATATATGAACTTAAAGCTGAAAACAAGGTCTAAATTTGATTATTTTTAAGGCTAAATGTCCTTGGGGCTCTGATTCATACGAAGCCTGGGGAAGGAGAAGACGTTCTATATCTACAGGATCAAAAGTACATATACACACTCAAAAATCAACTTCTTCGGGAGAAGATGATGTAGATGTCACTCTAAGTCGAGAGGTTCTTGTGCTGGATATTGGAGAAGAGCCTAATAAGCTGACGATGAACCACCTCTCAGAAGAAGAAGAAACGAAACCCAGTGGTCTGTATTAATCTCGAGAATCTCAAATGATCAAAGAAGGGGCGTAATTTCGTAAAAATACTTTCGGGAGGGGGGGGGGGGCAAACTTGGAGCGGATCTTCCCAATTCAAGTGAAAAAAGAAAAATGGGCCATAAAGGCAAAGGAGTACTAAAGAAGACTGATCTTTTTCCGTGGATGCTTAAATTATGCAGGCCTATCTTAGATTTGAAGATGAAGATTTGAAGATTTTGGAAGATGCTAAATTTCAGCTGGGGGGGGGCAAAATGTCCTTGTGCACAAGGCTGTTGAGTCCAGTTTTTAAATTTCATAGGAGAGAGAAAACCAACATAAATAATTATCGACAAGTCAGATTGCGGCTGATTATGTATTTAAAAATAAATTTTTGGAAAACTAAATCTGCTCATTTCAGTTGCCAAGCTCTACTTGAGTCTTATTTAGTATTTTCTATGGATTTGAGCGTAGGACAAATTTAGATTTTTAATTCCTACTTTTTAATTCCTAGTTATAAATAAGTAGCACGGTTATTGAAGATAAATGCAAGAAAAGTTTTAGTTTAAGTTAAGCCTGAAGGATTGTAATGAAAAGAATATACCAGAGCCATTGAAAAATGTGTCATGTTGACAGTGCTGGAGGCAATTTTTGACAACACCAAGTTGGCTATCAGCTAAACAAATGGGAATTCAGTCTTTATTTTTTTACTAGATTAGATTAGATTTATTTATTTCAAAACGACCTAGTTAAACATGATCAATAGTTAACCGCCAATGGGAAGACATAAATGCACTGGGACTGGGCGGTTGCCCCAAACTATTTCAACTTACTTAAGAAACAACTTTTAAATTTCTAAATAAGTTTTCAATTTCTTTTTAACACGTACAAACGGAAATTTTCATAAAAAACAGAAAAAAAGAAAGAAAAGAAAAGAAAAAGAGAGAAGATAATAACAAAAGAAAATAAATGATAACATATATCTTCAATCTCTGAATCATGGCTCCTCCCCCCCTTAACAAAAAATTCTTTACTCTTTTTTTAAACAAATGCTGGTGTTCAGCCACTTTAAAACTATCTGGGAGGGAGTTCCATACCCCCTGCTCCAGATTTTTTATTTGAAATCCTGTTAGACTTCCACTCCTATGCTCCGTCACCAGATTATTAGCATTCCCTGTATAATAATCATGCAAATCATTATTTTGTCGAAAAAAAAAATCTAAAAACACCGATGGACACGCTTCATGCAAACACTGGTAAGTAAAAATCGCAGCCTGGTACTCAAGGACTTGTCCCACATCCATCACCTTTAATTTTCTAAAACATGCTACTGTATTGTTAGTTTCTTTAACGTAGTCCCCTATCAACGGACTGCCTTATTCTGTAATACCTGTACACGCCTAAAATTACCAAAAAAAAATGCTAGCCCATAACACACAGCCGTATGATATATAGGGGCTAATAATCGCATGGTAAAGAAGCAACATCACCCGACCCGGTACGAAGTGCTTCAGTCGACATATAATTCCAAGGCCTCTTACAAATTTTGATAGCACAAGATCCCTGTGACGTTTCCATGACATATTGCAGTCTAGGTAAAAGCCTATATACCTCATTAAATTAACCTGTTCTAGAGAATTACCAGAAGATAATATTCGCTCACTGAGATCTATGGGCTTACCAATTCGACTAAAAATCATAAAATTTGTCTTTTTTACATTAACCGCCAACATACTTAAAGACGTAAACAAATCATTTAATACCATATTTACTTTATTTATTAACTCATCCACAGAAACACGACAAAAAGAAATAGCAGCGTCATCTGCGAAAGCTGTCTTCATTTAGTCTTCATTTAGTCTTGAGAGTGGAAACACCTTTTTGGATTCACTCACTTTGGACAGAATTAATTAAGAGCTTTGAACATGAATTAATTCAGTGACCCTAGCTAACTGATCTTTAATCAGCGATAATAAATCAAAACCCATTCCGGATCAAAAAATGGCAAAGAGAGTATGCCAGGAATGCAGATTAAGAGTTACTATTAACTCTATTCAGTGCAGTAGCTCTGAGCTTTACTTCCATGAACATTGCTCCGGTATAGAACGTTCTAAGTGGTCAAAACATTGGCTTTGCCTAGATTGTACTGCAAAAGAAGATACTAATGACAAGGTAGTACCCTTTGATGACTCTTTGCGTTGTTCCACCCAGCTTCCGTCTACCCTTATGACACCCCCACGTCACCAATCGGGAAGTGACCTAGTCAACATTTTGAAGGAAGTGAGGTCATCACCCTTTTCGTCTCTCAAATCAATTCCTTGCCAAACCAGTTCCATTTCCCCAGGACAGTCCCCCCTCAACCACGTCCGATGTGTCCTGCCAAACCAATTGCGTTTCAAAAACAACTTATTTCAGTTGCCAAACCCCTGACCAGGCTACAGCATTCAAGACCTGTGCTTCCTGCCAGTCCAACTTGTTAAACAACGTCCCTACTGCACCTAAAACAAGAAACCTCCTCCCTCCAATGCAGCGGTCATTATCATTGATGAGTGAACTTGAAAATGTTATTATAGAAATTTCCTTCCTAACCACTTCAAAAAGTGTTAGAGTTGGTAACCCCCCGTCTTTTCCAATCCAGGAATAGGAGAAATCCCAAATTTCTGTTAAAACCAATATTAAAACAAGACTTCTTGATGCTAATGTCACTCCTGATAACATCATCAAAAATCAAAATTTAACAGAAGACAAGGTCAACGACAAAATTATAGAAACGAATCCAGTGATTTCCGGTTCAACTAAGATAAAAAGACAAGTTTGTGTGTTTAAAGCACAGTTTATAGAATTATCTAGTAAGTTTATCACAGATCATTTCAGGTCTTCATTCTCGGTGCGAACAAAAAGCTCCTCCCACTTATTTCTGCATTAGTGGGTTAGTGTGTTTTTGTCAATCAATGAGAAATTTTTACAAAGTGCATTATTCGTAATTGCAAAAGCAGAAAAAAACTTGGTGAGCCGGCCAAGTGGTTTGCAAGTGTCCCATCTCACAGGTATGACTTAATTTATATACAAATTATTACTTAATCTATTATTTACATACAGTGGACTCAACTGATCGGCCTATGTAGGATTTTATAAAAAAGGGGGCGGGGGGTTGATGAAATTTTTGAAAATACGAAATTTTTTCTTCTTCTAATAACTGGTGGAGTAGGTGTGATGGTTTCAGGGGCGGATCCAGGATTTGTTTAGGGGGGGGGGGGTGCAAGATATGTTGATACCACAAACTTACGTTAGGAGCAAGTTTAATTAATTCAAACTTGCGTTAATTAGGTAAATTACGCTACTTTTGACTACTATAGGGGGGCACCCCTCGACCCCCTCCCCTCTGGATCCCACACTGGATGGTTTATCTTTTTTTTTTACGTCGTGATATTTATTTTCTAAGATATTTATTTTATAGATAAGACTAGTTTTGTTTTCAATCAATGTTTTCGTATGAAATAGGAATACCTTTTCTGAACTTTAAAGAATAAACACCTCTGTTTGAAAATCTTTGCGCTTTGTGACTTTACATAGCGATAAGGGTTTCTGATTGAGACCAATTATAGGACTTGGGTTCTAATTATTGGTTGCTGTGGTAAAAGTTGCCATAATAGCCCTATCCAAGAAAATACCAAACATCTGTTAAGAAGTGTTTTTCGTAAAATTCTTAGGGAACTTTCAGAAAATTTTATTTCTACTGATCTTAAGTATAATATGGCCTTTACTTTTCTTTAAAAAAAAACTTTCTTTTTCGTAAAGTTCTCGTAGTGTATATATATATATATATATATATATATATATATATATATATATATATATATATATATATATATATATATATATATATATATATATATATTATACATATATACTATATATATATATATATATATATATATATATATATATATATATATATATATATATATATATATATATATATATATATATATATATATATATATATATATATATATATATATATATATATATATATATATATATATATATATATATATATCGGCGCATACAAACAGCTCCTCATTTGATCTGCCATCAGCGGTCCAATTACCCTGTAACACGTATTTTGGCAGAAACTTTCTCAAAATGCCTTTGAAACCAACTTGAGACTTCGAAACCTATTTTAATTCCTAAAAACATCTAATAATAACATTGCACTACTAATTACTGATTTTCATGTATGTATTGGAATAAATTAATTTAAAATTAGTTTCTTCAAAATTAGTGTTCCAACGTTGAAGCCAAGTTTCGCGTCCAAGAGAAATCTGACTTGTCTACCCATGAAAAGATCTGATGCCGCTTATGTTTATATCTGCAAAAACGTTCTCTGGAGCCCTCGCACCTCGGTCCGGGTTTTTATAATGGGTGAGATAGGGAATGATCATACTGCTAATTCTATAAACTGTGGTTTAAAGGATTAAACTGTCTTGGTTCTAATCCCCTCTCAGGCACAAGTGTTCAAGGTCAAGTTCATTCTGAAATTGAACCTAATTATGCATGTAAAACTAGGTGTAAGTTCAATACTAGTGATGAACTATCCAGGAAACAAGTCAATGCTAATAAAGGTATATGCAAATATGCCTGGAGATGAATTTGCAAGAAGGAAGAGTCGTGTTAATACCATCATTTGTGCAAGAATTATTATTTGAAGAATGAATGTAGTGTCCCTGGGTGCAAACTCTTGCATTCCAGGGTGTGTGACAGTTTTAGAAGTGGGCTTTGCTTCCGTGAATGTAGTCAAATCCACTTAAAATATGGATACAAATATCTTAAAAAGCCCTTAAATAGTGCCGAAAAAAATTTAAACTCGCAGTCAGCACGCCCTCCAATTCCTTCTCTCATCAGTTTGAACCTGTCAAAAAACGATTTACATCAAACCTTCCCACCATTACATCAAAGGTCAGTGAGGTGCCGCAAGCAGTTCAGCTCAACGAAAACAAATTCTCCCCCCTCCAACAGTGCCAAGAAAACTCTGTCAAAAAACGAGACTCACCGAGCCGGTCATGTAACACACCAGTGTCCATTGGAGCACCACCAACAGCTCATTCCGGAGAATTTAAGACCCCCACCGTATTCTTTCACCACCCTACTTCCATCCATTCAGGTTATGGAAGCATCGAATTACGTGACTTTAGTGTAAACCTGTGTTTTAGTTCTAACTTATGTCCCCCCAAATCCCTACTTAATAATATCCCCATGATTTGTCCGCTGTCCTCCTTTTCTCTCAAGCCCGGTCCAGCCCCGCCTTTTAATCCTGCTTCTCAAACGAATCCCAGTCTTCATCCCGAAAAAGATGCCTCTCTCCTCCCAGATCCACGTTCCTCCCACCCCCCACTGCCTCCCACCATTAACAAACAAAAAAATGCCCTCATTAGTAACCGTTTCACTTTCCCAAAGTTGCTTGTTACGAACGCCGAAAGCCTGAATTTCGACAAATTGATTGCGCTAGAGGCCCTCTGTCAAGTACACAAAATTGATGTAATTGCCGTAACTGAGGTCCAAGCACAGAACCCTGATTTATTGAAAATGAATAGCTACTCTCAATTCATAAAACTTTTTCCTCATGATCACCCCTTATATAAAAAGGGAGGTGGAATACTATCATATGTAAATAATTATCTCTTTCCTAAATTAATTCATACTCCCAACCTTTCAGATTACGATGAAATCATTTGGGTAAGTGTAAGACCCAAAGTCTTACCAAGCCCCTTTAATTTGATTGTGTTTTGCTGCTTCTATTATTCCCCAAATCAAAACGCTGCACAAAGACAACGATTCTACCAACAACTGCATAGTAGTGCCGATTTTGTCCTGTGCAAATTCCCGAACGCCGGTATTTTCTTAGTAGGTGATGCTAATGATCTAAAGTTAAATTCCCTTTGTAGTTCCCTAAACTTAAAACAAATAGTAAAAATACAAACAACAAAAGGAACTTCAACCCTTGATTTGATTTGCATCAATGTGCAGGCTTTCTATGCCCCTCCTGTTCCCTTGCCCCTGTTAGGAGGAAGTTGTCATTTTTGTTTATTAATAAAGCCTCTCAACATCTTTAATCATACTTTTTCTGTTACTGAGTTCTCTTATCGCCCCATTTCCAATGATGGCCTTTACACATTTGGATCTTGGATTACCAATGAAAACTGGCTGGCCATCAAAGGGGAAAATGATATTAATTTTAAAGTCTCCGAATTCCAAAATCTGATTAAAACAAAATACATAAATTTCTTCCCTGTGAAAAAAGTGAAAACATATTCTAATGACAAACCATACATTACAAGTCAATTGAAAAAACTAATTAGAATCAAAATGAATCTACTAAAGAATGGTAAAACATCCGAAGCTAACTCATTGCGTAGACATATAAAAAAAGAAATACGCAAATCTACTTCTTCATATTACATATGCAAAGTCCAGGATTTATTTTCTACAGAGCCAAAACAATGGTATAATAGAATAAAGAAAATTTGTGGGAAAAGACATAATAATATAGATTTTTATTTCCAAGAAGACCCTTCAGTTACAGCCAATGATCTGAACAGGTTTCTTTCTTCCATAGTTCAGAACCTCCCTCCCCTTTCTTTTGACACTCCTTATGATTTGTGCTCTCTCAATTTTCCCGTTATTTCGCCCTCGGATGTAGAGGCAAAAATTAAGAACATTAAAAAGTGTAGTACATGTCCATTAGACATTCCAATTGTACTAATTAAAGCCTTTGCCGACAAGCTCTCAGAGCCTTTGTCCTTACTTTTTAATGAAATTACCTCTACTGGTAAATTCCCAAATTGTTGGAAATTAGGTTTTATTACTCCCGTAAAAAAGAAAGGTAAAAATCAAGATTTGATGGTGTCCGTCCCATTACTCTTACTCCAGTTTTTTCGAAGTTATATGAAAGCTTTTTAGCTGAGTGGTTGAAAGTAAAGATAATCCCAAATGTTGACCAAAGATAATTCAGAAACCTACGCTCTACATCTACTACCCACTATCTTGTTCACCTTATAGACACAATATGTAAAGCACTCAAGAAATCCAATACCTGGCTCAATGTAAATACTTTTGATGTACAAGATGCTTTTTGGTTAAACCACTATATAACGTTATTTGGAATGCTACCTAACTGCATCCAGAATGGACTACACCCGATTGGAAAATCTGTATCCTTCCTCTAAAATCGAACGCAATCCGTATAATACATGACTGCGCTTTCTGAACCCATCCTAATTTAGAATGGTGTGCCCCAAGGAACCCTTTTAGGTCCAATTTTATTTCTTACAATGATAAACAACCTTGGTGTTTATTTCCCAGATAGATGGAAATTCGTTGATGATCTAACTGTCTTAGAGACATGTTCCAAAAATTCCAAAAGCAACCCAATATACATCTTTGAATTGATATCAGCCAAAACTCTCAATGATGATATGAAAGTAAACCCTTTAAAACTAACTGTTCTTACTAGTAATTTCGCTAGAGCTCCTTCGTTGTTCTCCTGTCCCATCCCGTCTAAAAAGTCCATTACCGTTATGAAATTACTGGGCGTTACCATCTCAAGCGACTTAAAATGGGGTTGCCACATTAATGAAATCTTAAAACATACAAATGCCGCATTTTCCCTCCTTATACTCCTTAACAATTTTAAATGCCCTAAATCGCACTGTTTGAGGATTTTCTTGTCATTTGTACGCCCAACCCTTGAGTACGCCTGTCCTGTTTGGCATCCTGGCATTTCCATTGAATTGTTGGACGGAATAGAGGCAGTCCCAAAAAAGGTGCCTAAAAATTATCTTCAATAGGGTAAATTACCTTATATTTCCCTTCTTTAGAGAGCTAATCATGTCACCCTTAAGGAAAGCAGATCAAAAATTACCTTGCGATTTGTCAACAATGCCCTTCATAACTCTGGAACAATTCCTGTTTTCCCTGGTCAATATTCACCCCTTCGACCCCGCCTCCAGCGTTCTGTGTCAACTACAATCCCCCTTCTCGCCCCAATAAGAGTTTGAACGGAAAGATATAGAAGAACTTTTATCCCTTACATATTTGACATTTTCAACCACTGAATATCCGCTGCTTTCCCCCCCCCCCCCTCACTCACTCTTTACCTCATAGTTATTAATTTTAATGCCCATTTTGCAAATTTGGGGTTTTTATATTTATGTTTGTTCGTCACCAACTAACTTATGTTTTTTTTTTAATTTTACTTTATCCCCTTTTTAGTTTTACGAGTTTTTTTTTTGTTTTTTTTTGGGAGGGGGGCATTTTTTCTGACTTTACATTTGCCTTCTAATTTGATTAGTTTACTTTGTACTTTGTTTTTGTTTTTAACGTTTTTACGTATTTGACATTGACCCTTTTATAATCTTCTGTTGCTGTTTGATTGTTTGTTTTTGTTGGTTTTTTTTTCGCTGTATTTGACGCTAAAGTGCGAATTCGGCCCTTTTGGGCTTGTGATAGCCATTTTTCAGCAATAAATCTTATCTTATGTAAGACATGAATCACGAAGGTAAAATCTCATAGTATCTACAGAAACCAAATATAAAAGCGGACCCAGCACAGAACCCTGCGGAACACCACAATTCACAAGATATGGACTAGAAGTTACGTTATCAATTACAACCTTTATTGAACTCCCCTTTAAGAAAGAATCAAACCGATTCAAGCAAGCCCCTTTAACCCCTAAAAGCTTTAATCTATTCAATAAAATACTAAAATCAACCGTATCAAGTGCCTTTTTAAAATCTATAAAAACAGTGAGAGGATATTTTCCACTATCAAGACAATGATTCACGAAATCACTTTTTCGGAAGCCAAACTGAGTATCACTAAGGATACCATGGTGTGTAAGGCACTGGTAGAGTCGTCGATGAACAACTTTTTCAAGTATTTTCGAGAAAATCGGAAGGGTGGAGATTGGCCTCCGATTCTTGATATCAGATCTTGAGCCACCTTTTTGAAGGGGAAAACCCTTGGCTGTCTTGAGACCTTCAGGAAAGATTCCAGTTTCTAGCGATAAATTTATTATATGAACAATACAAGGCAGAAGGTAAACCAAAACTTACTTGAAAGTTCGGAGGTTCATTCCATCTATCCCCACTGAATTAGAGCTAATGCTTCTAAGAATTTTAAGTTGTTCGTCACTGGTACACCTCTCAGCCTCAAAGGCTAATATGCCCCTCTATCATCTTGTAACTCATACTTGCGGAAGGATTCAGGACTCTGGTTATTTTCCTGTTGCACTGTTTGACCAATTTTTGAGAAATAATCTGAAAAATGTTCCACCACTTGTAGAGGACCATGGAGTGTAGTTCCATCTGCCTCTATTGAGAGAGGCTCGCCACTGCTCTTCTTTGATATCATCTCCCCGATGACCTTTCAAGTTTCTTTCGAGTTACCTTTGGTCTCAGTAAATTTCGGTACTGGTACATTATAACGACACTTCTAAAGAAGTCAACTCTTATCCAGGGTTTCCGGGGTACATCCTTCCTGTTTTTGACGATTTTTAGAGGACATCTTTGTTCGTAAATGGGTTGTATAATCGAGTAAAATGTGTCATACGCGTCATTTACATCACCCGCTATTTCAAGAACAGGATCCCAGCTAAGTGTCCTCAGTTCATCTGCAACTTTATCTAAATTAGCCTTTTTCAATTGCCGGACTTTCCTTTTCTTTGCTTTGCTTCTAGTTTTTTGCACACAAGTAATCCTCACGATAACTGGGAGATGGTCAGATCCGGGATAAATACCTACATCAGCATATCTTGTATTTAGGAACTTAGAGCTGAAAAAAACGTTATCTATCAAAGTAGCTGAATGACTAGAAATCCTTGTAGGTACGCATGTTAAAGTGTAAAGATCATTAGCAACCATGTAGTTAAAAAAAATCTAAATTATCACCATTCAAATCTAGCAAGATAAAATGAAAATCTCCCATGAACATAAAATCTAAACCATTATGGGACATACAAGACTTTAACAGATCAAAATCATCAATATATTCGTCCAAGCGAGTGCTCGGCGGCTTGTACACCAGACAAATAATTTTTTCTTATTTTCAATTTTTAATTCAACACAAAAACACTCGATCTTTCCTTCAATCCAAATTGTCAAATCATCTTGAGATTCCAACCTTTCTTTTCGGGAATTATCTTTCCAATTTCTAGTTTTAACTGCTTAAAACTTAAAATTCGGTCAAGTATAACATGTTCCAAGTGTATTTATTTATGCCAAAGAAAAGTGCCTATTCCAAATTATCAAATCATCTCTTATAGAATTTTTTCTTCTTCTCGAAAACTTTCTCAAAATCCTTGAGATTCCAACCTTTCTTTTCGGGAATTATCTCTTCAATTTCTAGTTTTAACTGCTTCTTTACGTTTGTACCTAGCTGCCTCTTTGGAATTATCTTACAACGGCGAAATATATCGGAACGTGAAATAATACCATCTCGATCAAAGTCGAAAGCCTGAAAAACATAATCAGCCTCTCGTGACAAAATTGGACCATACAGAACCTTAAATTCAATTAAAGTAAATGAATAAAGTTATACAAGAATTATAGTTTATAATACCTTGCGATGACGTAATGGATTAGTCTGCTCATCCTGATCGAAGGGTAGTAGATTCAATCCTGTGTGTCGCAAGGAATTTGCCACATCTAATTTAGTTACATCATAATTCTTAGTTTGTTTTATGTCCTGATATCCCTCTTTACTATCATTTGAAGAAAGTTCTTTCTCACTTAATACATGTTTGTTTTTAATCATTAAAAACATGAAATATCCAATGTTCTTGTATAAACAGAATATATTCTGTTTGTTTCAATCAGCTTTTACAACCGTTAAGTAAACGACCTAATTCCTTGTTTATAGAACGGCATCCCTTTATCCGCAGCTTATACAAAAATCAGTAGTTTAAACTTTTTTGTAAGGACTATACTTTTATACTTCTTTTATGCTTTTATACTTAATTTCATTGTGTGACGCGAAGGCTGGCTGGTAAAGCCAAAACAGACTCGTAACCTAGCATAAAAACGGAAGAATTAAAAAACTGAATACAGAAAGCCAATAAAATGTACAATTGCACATTTTTCCATCTAGGTCATGTATGTATAGGCTTATGGCATGTGGTTCCGAGACTATAGCCTAGTTCTAGGCCTGCGTTTTCAATTTTTTTTTTCCAATTTCTAATCGCAGTTATGTTAGTCTTTTGGTGCATTATCACTTCAATTAATAACCTTGTTTTTAATGTCTCCAAAATTTAGTCAAATGTCTTTGTACGTCTAAACACCGAATAAATAGTACTACTGAACAAATAACGCGCATTCGTGTAATCTATCCAATTTTGTATAATTTGACTATACAATTAAACACACACATTGGGTGTTTCACACATATATTTCAAATACGTTAACAACGTCCATCCTTTGGAGTTCCTTGATCAAAGAGTATAAGACACTAATAAGAAATGTATTTGACTTTTTAACATGGATTTAAATGAGATAAAAAGAATTATTGCAGAATCAATGCTGCACTAAATAAGAATCAGTGCTGCACTGAGATAAAAAATTATTGGTGCCACTGATAGTGCAGCATTGCCCAGCATAACAAAAAAAATTCAGTCCACTTATATTTCCAATTAATACAAATTTAAAATTTCAATCAAAGGTTCAAATTTATGTGGACTTATCTGAAATTTTCTGTAAATATACTGATCCTTTTATCTTGAAGCTATTTCTATTGGTTATAAAACAATTAAGGCTCAGTAGTTATTATTTTGTATTTAATTATATTCAATTAAGTTAAGCTCGACTAGATTATATTTAGTGCCTATTATGATTTTGTGTTATGTTTGAAGCATAGGCACTGTATGTTGATAATAAAACATTGGTTTGAGACTACTATACAGAACATAGGCTAATTATAAAATATAATTATACTTAATTATATTTTGCTATTAATTATTAATTATATAATTAATAATTAATTATACTTAATTATATTAAAAAATATAATTAAGTATATAGTAAGTTTGTGAGGAGGAATTAGCAACAGTACTAAAAGGATTAAAGAATAATAAGGCTCCAGGTGCTGACAGGCAATGGGAGACCACGGAATCAAACGGGGAGGAAAAAGTCTCCTGGACTTTGATTATGCTGATGATTTAAGCATCCTAGATGAAAGTGTGAGCAAAATGAATGAAGTCTTAGAGGTTTTGCGAGTTCAGGGTGCTAGAATTGGTTTGAAAATTAATGTTAGGAAGACTAAGTCACTAGGGCTAGGAATAAGTGAAGATGAAAAGGTGACGTTGGGTAATGAAAAGATTGATCAGGTGGGCGGCTTCACTTAACTTGGTAGTATTATTAGTAAAGATGGTGGGAGCAGTGAAGATGTTAAAAATAGAATAGCCAAGGCTCAGGGTGTTTTTTCACAGTTAAAAAAAGTCTGGAAGAATAGGAAGGTAAGTCTGCAAACCATGATTAGAATATTAGAAGCTACAGTGATGACAGTGGTCAAATATGGCTCGGGAGCATGGACGCTCCGAAAAGTGAATGAAGATTTGCTAGATGTTTTCCAAATAAATTGCTTAAGGATTGTTCTGGGTACCCGGCTGACTTACCGTATTTCAAAAAATAGATTATACGAAAAATGTGTTTCAATATCGCTCTCTAGGGCTATAATGAAAGAAAGGTTGAGCTGGCTAGGGCACGTTGTGCGGATGAAGGATGAGAGATTGCCGAAGATTGTTCTTTTCGGCCAACCATCTAGGGATAAACGGAAAGCAGGACGTCCCCGTGTGGGGTGGGAGGACGTCATAAAGAAAGATTTAAAGGAAATGGGAACTTCGTGGGCGGGTGTAAAAAGGGAGGCTTTGAATAGACTGGGGTGGAGGAGGATCGTGCGTAGCTGTGTTGGCCTCAGGCGGCTTGGTGCTGCGGTGAGTTGTTAGTAGTAGTAGTAGTAGTAGTATATTAAAAAATATAGTTAATTTTACAATTGTGCCCTTTTGGCAAAAGTTTTTCTTTGATCCTCTACTCAATGTAAAGTAGAAATTCAAAACGTAAAAAAAATGCAAATAAAGTTTTATATAGATGACATTCATTATTTTTTCATTTATTTTCTCTGCTTTTTTTCAGACACCAACGCCAATCTCCTCTCTTACCGTGTCCAAATTTGTTTACTTTGCCTTCCTTAGTTTTCTTTTATACTATTTTGAAGTTTCAGTCTTTCCTTTTTATAACTATGTTTATTTCTTTATTAACCGAAGCTATTTCTAGATTTAACACGGATGATTTCAATGCCTACAGATGCCACTGCAGTTGTTAGCACATCCTGTCCCACCCGTACCTCAGTCTTTGCACTGGCAGCCACCTGTGTTCTCCTTTTAATACTTTATGTGGCAACAATGACATATATCTTATTAAGAAAGTGGTCACTATCTCCCAAAGATGTTTAATAGTCATATATTTAGTTTATTTTGCAAGTAATGATGAAGCTATGTAATTACTGCCAGTGAATGTATGTGAGAGCGTCGTTAGGGAAAGCTGTGAATTCAGTAGAGTATATTACCCCCCCCCCATCATTTTTAGCACCTCCCCTCCAGTAGAGAACCTCCCCTTTTTAGTCCCTTTTGTAAACTAAAGGATTACTTGACAAAATTAAAAGCGTTTCGAAGGGAAGAAGTTATTAAAATGTGTTAAATAAAAAAAATCAACGGAAAAAAATGTATATAAAATGTATAAAACATAAACAATCATTAAAAAAGGAGACTTATAATAGACTGAAAATCACTATATTTATAATCCTAAATAACTGATATGATGGTTAATGGTAGAACCTTAATTTTCTTTTTTTTGAATTTTGGATGAAATAAAATCAATTTTCGGTGAAAAGGGAATAACGTATGTCTTATTGAGTGAAAAGATACATGTGGACATTTGAAAGGCAAATTTGTGATATCGTTTGTTGTGAACAGGCGTATTGTCGAAATTCTAATGGTTGCAATGGTTGATAATGCCTGCCTAGATACGGTTACTGTAAATCACACCTGCGGTTGGATTTGAAATATTCCTTCTTTATTTGTGAAGGCAGGTTTTTAGAGAGGAATCCTTATTAGAACAAATTTGCGTCATTTTTTTTTAGATGTTTACTAAAAATTTGCGCAAAAAATGTTTGTGCTCACATCGGGAAAATGACCAGATTCTCCCTTTTATCTTTTTTTTGTGTTTTAAGCACACTGTTTATTAATTTTAATCTTAGCAATAGGATCGATACGTTTTAGTTGAGATCACCCATTTTTCTTTTTTCGAAAATTTTGTAAGAAAAGTTTGAAGTCAAGATAGTTGAATTTATACGATTTATAGATGAATTCATTCCTTACCCTGATAAATGCATTTAGATCCAGTTTTTCATGAGTTATCAGTTGATGAGTTCACGACTCAATTGATAAAAGTTTTTAAGCATGTGACAGTAGGATCTCGCTAATGGAAGTTAATGTAATCCTGTTCCAAGTACTTGTACATGGGCGCCAATTCGTATAATATTGGGTGCAGATTCTTTTCGTTTTTTTATGAAGATACCAAAAATTGTTTTCAAATCTAGGGTTTGAGATGGGGTATTTGTTGTTTTCTCAATAAAAGTATCAAAAACGGTACTCTTCAAAATCAAGGAGAGGGGGGGGGGGCGTTCCAGTTTCAACTATGTAAGCACTTGGAATAGGCACTTTTCTTTGGCATAAATAAATACACTTGGAACATGTTATACTTGACCGAATTTTTTACGAATCTTACTATTGTTTTATCAAAAAAGAACGCCGTATGTGCAACATTCTCTGCCGAATTCTTAAGAATGTGCTGAAGGCAACAGAATAGTCAAAATAGTGCATCTGCAGCCATTATCGGGAGAACCAAGCTTCAGGAATAGCAATCGAAAAACTTTTTCTCAGAATATGCAAATAAGAATTTTGTTTTATATATTAAACTTTTTAGCTTAATGAAAAGAATTCTATTCAGGGTTGCCAGTGTTTTAAAGTACATGAATTTCAAAATGGCCAAAAAGTCAGTTGAAAAAATTTAGACATCTAGTTTAAAAATTGGGAATTGAATATATTATTTTTATACTTTTAAAGGTAAAAAGGAAGAGTTTGCACATACGACTTTCTTTCTTTGTGACGACAGCACTTTCTTGTGTTTTATGCTATTTGCTACTTCTTCGACTTCTTTTTTATTTCTTTTGTCTCTTCTATTCTTATTTCAGCTATTCTCTAACTTTCTTTTCTCTATTTCTACCATTTCTACTACTTATTCTATCTTCTATTGCTCCTTATTCTACTATTTCACTAGTGTTGATAAAACCACTTCTTTTTCTTATAGGACTTCTATTTCTTCCTTTGGGTTTCGTTGCGGCAAGTTTAGTCCTAAATGTATTCATATTCACCTTACATTTGTATGATTTATGGTTTTGAAGTTTTGTTTTTTAACTAGTATATTTTCTACAGGTTTCTGCACAAAACAGTAGTGAGTAAAGTGTACCCCAGGGCTTGATTTTTTAAGTTATAATTTCAATCAAGCTTATAATTTATTCTAGCATCTAAGTGCGATATTGTATGGTCATTTTTGATTTGGTGATTTTGACTGGCGTGTCTGATCGAAAGTGAAATTTACTGAATTCTCCGTATAAAACCTTTGGGGAAAAGGCTTATTGAATGCCTATGTAAAACAAATTACTGATAGCTGTTTTTATTTATTTTTAATTGTTTATTTATTTTTATTTATTATATAGGCTTTGTATTTAACTGAAACTCAGTTTCGCCTGTTTGAAGCCCAGAGTTTTTCATTCTGATCTAAAACAAAATTAACTGAATATTTGCCCACGTGAAAACAGTTTTGTTATTTGGTGACGTACAACTCTGACCACCGAAGAGACATTAGAATCCCTTCAGAACATAGACTAGAACTCTAGACAGAAGAAAAAGAATCTAGACCATTTTATAGAAGGGAATAGATTTATAGCAAAATTTACATTCAAATTACATCTTTTCAAAAAGGCAATGAATTTTTGTCACACAGAATTTTTTCTCTTTCAACTTTAAGCTCACCTTATCATCAAGTGGATCTTGAATTATGCACGAATTTGACTTTTAATTTAGACGATCCAACAGAAATAGTAGGAATTACCCTGTGATATAAAACATGTTCAACTGTGTAATGATGTGAATAGGGAAGAATTCTAAGTTGTTTTTTGTATAATAATCTACAATCAGACGTTGAGCAATAAAGTGAACCAAGAAGTAAATTTTGAGTGCCTGAAATAAAGTGGCACTTGAATCGATGGCCTGTAGTTTTCATTTGTCAAACATAATAAGTATATTATAAATATAAACTAAATATGATATATAAGCAAATATATAAAATATAATATATAATAAATATGATAATATATAATATAATATATAAATATCCTTCTAATTCCTCTTTGTTTTTGTTTTTTGCTACAGCAAGCTCAGGAGATTAAGCTACAATAAATTGAATAACTAATCTTTAATCCCATTAATCCTTCAATCAAACTAATCCTCTCCAGTTCAAAGACTATATGTAACTTAAGAGATTGGATACTGGGGCTTGTGTTGACAAAATAAAAATCACCAAGGCCATCTAGCACTTTGCGTTCAGAAATTGCGATCCAACGCTTAGTTTGCCGATTGGCTTCATTACATTAATGTTGTCTCGTTGTTACACTATAAAAATGTCAAGAAGCGTCAGGTGCTAGATGGTGCTATTGAGTTTTTTTCAGCACATCGCCAGTTTCCATTCTTGTAAGCACCAGTACCAGCACATATTCTGCAACAGCACAACTAATCCTTAAAAGCTTCTGTGTTGGCCACCTCCAGAGATATCCCGACTATTTTGGTCGTGTCATCCCTGATTAGTCCAAGGTACCATGCCACTTTTTGAGCTGTTTAGAAAAAACTTTTGGGATATTTGGGCTAAAAACTAGAATTTTGAGAACATTTTCTGCTGATTCCCCTTTAAAAAACACATACAAATTTGTGTATATGCATGTTTGTTACGTTTTTGCAAGTCCGACATTTAATTCGGGGGTGTCGAGGAATTCAACCCCCTAACCCCCTCCCCCTGCCACACACCCTCTGGTTAAGATATTGGCAATGATTCATAAAGACTAAGCTCATTCGTCTCACTTTTTCTGTGAAAAAAAATCACATATTTCTAGAGCGCTTAAGTAAATCCTGCAGTATTTTGGCTAGTATAAGAGTTAGAATTTAGTTCATAAACATATGAAAAAATGTTATGTTCCATTGATAATGGAGCATTGGAAAAACAAAATAACCAAATAGACTTGGTTCACTCTAGTACTGAACTCTCTAAATATTTATGTTTCTGAAATTTACGCAAATGGGTCTACGGTGAAAGTATTTATGATGTAGTAAAATGTGCAATATTCTTATTTTGAAGTTTCATTGACATAATTTGGGATTTTTTAGATGGTGAATGTAAAGGTCTTATTTATTATTGATTCTTCCAAAATTTAGGTCTGAAATTTATTTTTAAAAATATTTTGGGTCTGAAATTTATTATTATTGCTACGTGGTGAAAGTAAGCTCTTCTCTTACAGAATCTGCAATGTTCTCATGTTGAAGCACCAGTTCGAAGCAATTTGTGATTTTTTTTTGTTTTTCCAGGGGGTTACTGTAAAGGTATTATTTATTTATTTTACAAATATAAATGTATTTATTTGTGATTGTATTTAATACTGAACGTAAATAAATGATTTGATATATACAGTCGTTTTATCAACTTTATAAATACCTTTTTTTCGGCAATACATTTTTTTCTGCTTGATGAAACACTCAGTATGCATTTCACGGAAGAGTTTCATGGAATATTCTATTCTAGGGGGGGAGGTATGCTTGAATAACTAAGTCCCTGGATCATATAAGGTTGCTTTTTAATAGACAGCAGCTTCTTAATGTTTGTTTTCCCCCTCCTAAGATAGGACTTTTGGAGGTGACGTCAGTACAAACAAAAAAAAGATGAAAGGATAATGACTATTTTATAAATGACTATTTATTAATGACAATTTTTATATTCTTAAAATGTATCTAACTCATGGAATAACAAGGGAAAAATAATGAAAGGATAATGACTATTTTATAAATGACTATTTATTAATAAATGAAAGGGTATGACTATTACAACATGGAAAAACAATGGAAGGATAATGACTATTTTATAAATGACTATTTATTAATAAATGAAAGGGTATGACTATTACAACATGGAAAAACAATGAAAGGATAATGACTATTTTATAAATGACTATTTATTAATAAATGAAAGGGTATGACTATTACAACATGGAAAAACAATGAAAGGATAATAACTATTTTATAAATGACTATTTATTAATAAATGAAAGGGTATGACTATTACAAGATGGAAAAACAATGAAAGGATAATGATTATTTTATAAATGATTATTTGTTAATAAATGAAAAGGCATGACTATTACATCATGGAAAAACAATGAAAGGATAATGAGTATTTTATAAATGACTATTTATTAATAAATGGAAGGATATGACTATTACAATATGGAAAAACAATGAAAGGATGATGACTATTTTATAAATGACTATTTATTAATGACAATTTTTATATTCTTAAAATCTATGTAACTCATGAAATAACATTATTTTTATTTGCTAAGTTCATTATCTTATCAGATAATCTTATCAGATTATCTAATGGGCTTTAAATTAACTTTAATATAATAGTATTAGTTGGCTTGGCATCTAAATTACCTTTGAGATAAGAGCAAATATTTTTAGTGGGAAATATCCTTATGCGTTAAGTTGGACTATATACAGAATTAGAAAAAAAGTGCATTCACAATATATTATTTTTATTTTTGTCGAAATGAAACGAATAAAGGAAAAACCGCCTGTAAAGAAGGGAGTAACTGATTCTTGTTCCTTATTTACAGGTTACTTTAAGAGGATTTGGTACTTTAAACATCATTTTGTGAGCCTCAACGTCGGCTGCCTGTCTCAAAGACAAAGGGTCTATTAGTGAATTCTCTCTGGGGACTACTTATCATTGAAATCTATTGAGAATTTGTGATTTGATTATCTTATCAGATTATCTAATGGGCTTTAAATTAACTTTAATATAATAGTATTAGTTGGCTTGGCATCTAAATTACCTTTGAGATAAAAGCACATATTTTTAGTGGGAAATATCCTTATGCGTTAAGTTTGACTATATACAGAATTAGAAAAAAAGTGCATTTACAATATATTATTTTTCTTTTTGTCAAGGGGCTAAGGGATTATTGTTACTACGTTCTGAGACCCCATTAGCTATATGTAACGTACGACAAAAAGCGAATAGCAAAAAAGGTAATTGAGAAAAAGAAAAATCCCATCGAGGGTAATTTTCAGCCAATAGTAAAACAAAAAGACAACAAAGAAATTCTGGCTCAGACTTTCAATAAAAAATCCTCAATTCAAAGGGAAATTAACTTTTTGCACCTTTTGAAGTGACCTGAACAGAAGAAAAAAACTAATCTTTTTATTGAAATGAATTAAAAGAGAAATGAAACGAATAAAGGAAAAACCGCCTGTAAAGAAGGGAGTAACTGATTCTTGTTCCTTATTTACAGGTTACTTTAAGAGGATTCGGTACTTTAAAAACCATTTTTTTAGCCTCAACGTCGGCTGACTGTCTCAAAGGCAAAGAGTTTATTAATGAATTCTCCCTGGGAACTACATGTCATTGAAATCTATTGAGAATTTGTGATTTGATTATGAAATTTGATTTAAAAGACAATGGAAACCTATTGAGAATTTGTGATTTGATTATGAAATTTGATTTAAAAGACAATGGAATTCTGTCGGTAAATTTTTAGGGCTATCAAATTGATCAAATGACATTTCTTTTGAGGTGATTTTGTGCATTTTCCTAGCAGTTATACTAGAAAGTTTTTAGGGACAACCGTCTGCTAAATTTTAAAAAGAAAATTCTGTTCCATATGATCAAAAAAACAAAACTTACACTTTCTAATGATTTAAGTTTCTCTAAAACTTAATATATCTATCTCCAACACAAAGCAAGAGAAGTTACAAGGTTTTCTAAGATTTCAGGGAAAGTAAATGTCAACTTTTAGTTTTCTGTCGTTTATTTGGATCGCTTATCCAAGCTCTAGAACACGAATAGCCCTGGCAAGCTCGGCATTTCAACGACTTCGACCAGTCTGGAGATCAGCGAAGTACTCACTCCAGCTAAAACTTCGCCTTTTCATAAGCAACGTCCTTTCGATCTTGACGTAAGCATTGGTATGTTTAAAAGTAACAGCTGAGCAGGTAAAACGACTCACTGCATATGAAAACAACTGTCTTCGACGTATCATGAATACTAACTGGAAGGATGGGATAACAAACTTGGAAATTCGCCACTACACAAACCAGCCTGATGTCGCTGATGCAGTCAGGGAACGAAGATGGCGCTATCTTGGCCATGTTATCCGTATGCCAGGATCGAGACTGCCGAATATGCTTCTCCAGTGGCAACCAGACGACACGCGTCGACGAGGAAGGCCCAAAAACACGCTTCACAGGACATATGAGCGGGACAGGAGAGCCCTTCATGCATCCTTAGTCCCTGAGTGGGAGGACTTCTACGCCGCAGCTCATTTCCGGGGATGATTGGACGCTGTTAACGGACGCCCTTTGTGCCTCTGGAGGTACAGGAGGAGCTAAGGTCTAAGGTCCCCTCTCCAAAGGTTAGCTTCTTGATACCCTGGTAGTCCCGGGCAAAATATTAAGCAAGCAATTTTGAAATGAATAAAGACACAATTTTCCTCTGTACTTTCATTGTTGTTGATCCAAGGGTATACACTGGGGGATTCCCCCGGAATTAAAATTCCGGGTGAATAATAGTTTGTGGCGGTTGCCACAAACTATTTCAACTTACTTAAAAAATAACTTTTAAATTTCTAAGTAAATTTAAAATTTCTTCTTAACACGTACTAATGAAAATTCTCATAAAACACAGAAAAAAAAGATACAACAGAAAAAAGGGAAAAAAGAAGATAATAAAAAAAGAAAATAAATGATAACATATATCTTCAATCTCTGAATCATGTCTCCTCACCCCCCTAATAAAAATATTCTTTACTCTTTTTTTTAAACAAAAGCTGGTGTTCAGCCGACTTACTACTCCCTGGGAGAGAATTCCATACCCTCTGGCCCAGATGTTTCATTTGAAATCCAGTTCGACTTCCACTCCTATACTCCGTCACCAGGTTATTAGCATTCCTTGTATAATAATCATGCAAATCGTTATTTTGTCGAAAAAAAAAATCTAAAAACACCGATGGACACGCTTCATGCAAACACTGGTAAGTAAAAATCGCAGCCTGGTAATCACGGACTTGTCCCACATCCATCACCTTTAATTTTCTAAAACATGCTACTGTATTGTTAGTTTCTTTAACGTAGTCCCCTATCAACGGACTGCCTTATTCTGTAATACCTGTACACGCCTAAAATTACCAAAAAAAAATGCTAGCCCATAACACACAGCCGTATGATATATAGGGGCTAATAATCGCATGGTAAAGAAGCAACATCACCCGACCCGGTACGAAGTGCTTCAGTCGACTAATAATTCCAAGGCCTCTTACAAATTTTGATGCTGCAAGATCCCTGTGACGTTTCCATGACATATTGTAGTCCTATATACCTCAATATGCAGTCCTATATACCTCATATGCAGTCCTCTATATGAAGTCCTATATACCCCATGAGGTATATAGGCAAAAACCTATATACCTCATTAAATTAACCTGTTCTAGAGAATTACCAGAAAATAATATTCGCCCACCGAGACCTATGGGCTTACCAATTCGACTAAAAACCATAAAATTTGTCTTTTTTACGTTAACTGCCAACTTACTTAAAGACATAAGCACACTTAAATCATTTAATACCATATTTACTTTATTTATAAACTCATCCAAAGAAACACTACGAAAAGAAATAGCAGTGTCATTTGCGCAAGATGTAAGACATGAATCACTAAGGTAAAATTTCATAGTATGTACATAAACCAAATATGAAAGCGGACCTAGCACAGAACCCTGCGGAACACCACAATTCACAAGATATGGACTAGAAGTTACACTATCAATTGCAGTTTTTATTGACCTTCCCTTTAAAAATGAATCGAACCAATTCAAACTAGCCCCTTTAACCCCTAAAAGCTTTAATCTATTTGATGAAATACTAAAATCAACCGTATCAAATGCCATTTTAAAATCTACAAAAACAGTGAGAGGATATTTTCTACTATTCACAAAATCACAGTGAGAGGACACTGGTTTACACAATCACATAGGTGTTGCACCGCATGTGTAGTTGAGTGACTTTTGCGGGAGCCAAACTGAATATCACTAAGGATACCATGATGTGTAAGGTAGTGGTAGAGTCGTCGATGAACGATTTTTTCAAGTATTTTTGAGAAAAAAGGAAGGATGGAGATTGGCCTCCAGTTCCTGATATCAGATCTTGAGCCATCTTTGTGAAGGGGAATAACCTTGGCTGTCTTGAGACCTTCAGGAAAGATTCCAGTTTCTAGCAACAAATTTAATATATAAAAAATACAAGACAGCAGGTAAACCAAAACTGACTTGAAAGTTCGGAGGTTCATTCCATCTATCCCCGCTGAATTGGAGCAAATGCATCCAACAATCTTAAGTAGTTCGTCACTGGTACACCTCTCAAATTCAAAGGCTAATCTGTCCCCTCTATCATCTTGAAATTCATACTCGCGGAAGGATTCGGGACGCTGGTTATTTTCCTGTTGCACTGTTTGACCAATTTTAGAGAAATAATCTGCAAAATATTCCGCCAATTGAAGAGGATCATGGAGTGAAGTCCCATCTGCCTCTATTGAGAGAGGCTCGCAACTCCTCTTCTTCGATATCTTCTCGCCGATGACCTTCCAGGTTTCTTTCGAATTACCTTTGGTCTTAGTAAATTTCTCTTTAAAATAATCCCTCTTTGCTCTTCTTCTAAGAGAGTTTGCTTGATACGGGCAATTTTAAATTCTTCAAAATTTCCACCTTTTTCTGTCCTTAGGTACTGTTCATAAGGATGATTCCTGTTTTCTATTTCACGAATAATTTTAGCTCTCATCCAGGGACTCCGGGGTACATCATTCCTATCTTTAACGATTTTCAGAGGACATATTTGTTCGTAAATGGGTTGTATAATAGAACAAAAAGTGTCATACGCGTCATTTACATCACCCGTTATTTCAAGAGCAGGATCCCATCTAATACTCAGACCCTCTGCAACATTATCTAAATTAGCCTTTTTCTTTCTTTGCTTTATCTAGCTTTATCTTTAACTTTATCTAAATATGTACTTTCCTTTTCTCTGCTTTGCTTCTAGTTTTTTTGCACACAAGTAATCCTCCCGATAACTGGGAGATGGTCAGATCCAGGATAAATACCCACATCAGCATAATTTGAATTTAGGAACTTAGAGCTGACAAAAACGTTATCTATCTAAATAGCTGAATGACTAGAAATCCTTGAGGGTACGCATGCTAAAGGGTAAAGATCTTAGCAACCATGTAATTAAAAACTAAATTATTACTATTCAAATCTAGCAAAATAAAAATAAAATCTTCCATGCAGAACAAATCTAAACCACTACGGGACATACAAGACTTTAACAGATCAAAACCTTCAATAAATTCGTCCAAGCAAGTGCTAGGGGATTTACACACCAGACAAATAATTTTTTTCTTTTCAATTTTTAACTCAACACAAAAACTCTCGATGTTTCCTTCAATCCAAACTATCAAATCATCTTGAGATTCCAACCTTTCTTTTCGGGAATTATCTTTTCAATTTCATGTTTTAACTGCTTCTTTACGTCTGCACCTAGCTGCCTCTTTGGAATTATCTTACAACGGCGAAATATATCGGAACGTGAAATAATACCATCTCGATTAAAGTCGAAAGCCTGAAAAACATAATCAGCCTCTCGTGACAAAATTGGACCATACAGAACCTAAAATTCAATTAAAGTAAGTGAATAAAGTTATAAAAGAATTATAGTTCATAATACCTTGCGATGACGTAATGGATCAGTCTGCTCATCCTGATCGATGGGTGGTAGGTTCAATCCTGTGTGTCGCAAGGAATTCTATCTTTGTTTCGTTTCAATTGTAATTTTTGTTTGTTTCATAC
The DNA here is from genome assembly GCF_049724085.1 of Artemia sp. Qi Xiang Cuo. NCBI lineage: Eukaryota > Metazoa > Arthropoda > Branchiopoda > Anostraca > Artemiidae > Artemia > Artemia sp. Qi Xiang Cuo. The sequence continues at coordinate 18,512,203 of NC_142811.1, forward strand.
TTTATCATAATTTTTGTTTGTTTTATGTCCTGATATCACTCTTTACTATCATTTGAAGAAACTTCTTTTTTACTTAATACATGTTTGTTTTTAATCATTAAAAACATGAAATATACGATATTCGTTACGTCTAATCGTTTACAATTCGTTACGTTTACAATTGTGCCCTTTTGGCAAAAGTTCTTTTTTCATCCTCTACTCAATGTAAAGCAGAAATACAAAACTTAAAAAAAAATACAACTAAAATTTTATGTAGATGACATTCATTATTTTTTCATTTATTTTCTCTGCTTTTTTTCAGACACCAACACCAATCTCCTCTCTTACGGTGTCCAAATTTGTTTACTTTTCCTTCCTTAGTTTTCTTTTATACTATTTTTAAGTTTCAGTCTTTCTTTTTATAGATATTTGTATTTCTTTATTAACCGAAGCTATTTCTAGATTTAACCCGGATGAGTTCAATGCCTACAGATGCCACTGCAGTTGTTAGCACATCCTGTCCCACCCGTACCTCAGTCTTTGCACTGGCAGCCACCTGTGTTCTCCTTTTAATACTTTATGTGGCAACAATGACATATATCTTATTAAGAAAGTGGTCACTATCTCCCAAAGATGTTTAATAGTCATATATTTAGTTTATTTTGCAAGTAATGGCGAAGCTATGTAATTACTGCCAGTGAATGTATGTGAGAGCGTCGCTAGGGAAAGCTGTGAATTCAGTGGAGTATATAAAGCCCCCCCCCTTTATCACCTCCCCTCCAGTAGAGAACATCCCCTTTTTAGTCCCTTTTGCAAACTAAAGAATTACTTGAAAAAATTAAAAGTTTCGATGGGAAGAACTTATTAAAATTTGATAAATAAAAAAAAATCAACGGAAAAAAAATGTATATAAAATGTATAAAACATAAACAATCATTAAAAAAGGAGACTTATAATACACTACAAATCCCTTTAATTTAATCCTAAATAATTGATATGGTAGTTAATGGTAGAACCTTAATTTTCTTCTTTTTTTTGAATTTTAGATGAAATAAAATAAATTTTTGGTGAAAAGGGAATAATGTATGTCTTATTGAGTGAAAATATAAATTTGGACATTCAATAAATGTATATACGACGAGGACAGACTCAGAACTGACTAAACTAATTTTAACTGGTCACTTATATTCAGAAAAACTAGGACATAGCTATCCCAGTTTATAACTATCCTGGATACATGTGGGCATTTGAAAGGCAAATTTATGACGTCGTTTGTTGTGAACAGGCGTATTGTCGAAATTATAAATCAATGGCTGATATTGCCTGCCTAGTTACGGTTACTTCAAGTCTCACCTGCGGTTGAATTTGTGATTTGTCTTCTTTATTTGTGAAGTCATTTTCCACTTGCTGGTTCTTAGAGAGGAATCTCTCATAACTAATGAGAACAAATTTGTGTCATTTTTCTGAGATGTTTACTAAAAATTTGCGCAAAAAATTTTTGTGTTCACATCGAGAAATGAAATAATTAGCTGATTCAAAAAATTTGTTACGAGATTCTCCCTTCATCTTTTTTTTGTGTTTTAAGCACACAGTTTATTAATTTTTAATTTTGGCGATAGGATCGATACATTTTAGTTGAGATCACCCATTTTTCCTCTTTTGAAATTTTTTTAAGAAAAGTTGGAAGTCAAGATAGTTGAATTTATACGATTTATACATGAATTCACTCCTTACCCTGATCAATGCATTTAGATCTAATTTTTCATGAGTCATCAGTTGATGAGTTCACAACTCAATTGATAAAAGTTTTTCGAAATGTTACAGTAGGATCTCGCTAATGGAAGTTAATGTATTCCTGTTCCAAGTATTTATACATGGGCGCCAATTCATAAAATATTGGGTGCAGATTTTTTTCGTTTTTTTATGAAGATACCAAAAATTGTTTTCAAATCTGGGGTTTGAGATGGGGTATTTGTTGCTTTCTCAATAAAAATACCAAAGAAAGGTACTCTTCAAAATCAAGGGGGGGGGGGGCGTTCCTGTTTAAACTATTTAAGCACTTGGAATAGGCATTTTTATTTTGCATAAATAAATATACTTGGAACATGTTATACTTGGCCGAATTCTTTACGGTTCTTACTATTGTTTTATAAAAAAAGAACGCCGTATGTGCAACATTCTCTGCAGAATTCTGCAAAATTTGCTGAAGGCAACAGAATAATCAAAATAGTGAATATGCAGCCATTATCGGGAGAACAGGAATAAAAATCGAGAAAATTTTTCTAAAAATATGCAAATATGATTTTTTTTTTTTTTTTTTATTTATATTAAACCTGTTAGCTAAATGAAAAAAATTATATTTAGGGGTGCCAGTGTTTTGAAGTACATGAATTTCAAAACCCATTTCAAAATGGTCAAAAAAGTCAGTTGAAAAAAATTGAGATATCTAGTTTAAAAATTGGGAATTAAATATACTATTTTTATACTTTTAAAGGTAAAAAGGAAGAGTTTGCACATACGACTTTCTTCCTTTGTGACGAAAGAACTTTCTTGGGTTTTTCTGCTATTTTCTACTACTTCGACTTCTTTTTTATTTCTTTTATCTTTTCTATTCTTATTTCAGCTATTCTCTAACTTTCTTTTTTCTATTTCTACTAGTTGTTCTATCTTCTATTTCTCCTTATTCTATTATTTCACTAGTGTTGATAAAAGCACTTTTTTTTATAGAACTTCTATTTCTTCCTTTGGGTTTGGTTGCGGCAAGTTTAGTCCTAAATGTATTCAAATTCACCTTACATTTGTATGATTTATGGTTTTGAAGTTTGTTTTTTAACTAGTATATTTTCTACAGGTTTCTGCACAAAACAGTAGTGAGTAGATAGTAGAGTGTAACCCAGGGCTTGATTTTTGAAATTATAATTTCAATCAAGCTTATAATTTATTCTAGCTTCTAAGAGCGATATTGTATGGTCATTTTTGATTTGGTGATTTCGACTGGCGTGTCTGATCGAAAGTGAAATCTACTAAATTCTACATATAAAACTTTTTTGGGAAAAGACTTATTGAATGCCTAAGTAAAACAAATTACTGATAGCTGTTTTTATTTATTTTCAATTGTTTATTTATTTTTATTTATTATATTAACTTTCTATTGGATTGAGACTCAGTTTCGCCCTTTCTGAATCCCAGATTTTTTCATTCTGATCTGAAACAAAATTACCAGAATATTTCCCCATGTGAAAACATTTTTGTTATTTGGTGATGTACAACTCTGACCACCGAAGTGACATTAGACTCCCTTCATATGATAGACTGGAAGAAAAAGAATCTAGACTATTTTATTAAAGGAAATAGATTTATAACAACATTTACAATCAAATCACATCTTTTCAAAAAAGGCTATGAAATTTTGTCAGAAAAAGAATTTCTTTTCTAATTTAAGGCTCACTTTTTCTTTGCATCATCAAGTGGATCTTGAATTATGAATATATTCACGGTGTTGACCTATAATTTAGACGACCCAACAGAAATAGTAGAATTACCCTGTGATATAAAATTCTGTTCAACTGTGTAATGAAATAGGGAAGAATTCTAAGTTTTTTTTCGTGTAATAATTTGCAATCAGACGTTGAGCAATAAAGTGAACCAAGAAGTAAATTTTGAGTGCCTGAAATAAAGTGGCACTTGAATCGATGGCCTGTAGTTTTTATATTTCAAACTTAATAAGCACATTATAAATATAAACTAAATATTATATATAAGTAAATATATAAAAATATAGTATATAATAAATATGATAATATATAATATAATATATAAATATCTTTACAATTCCTCTTTGTTTTTTTGCTAAAGCAAGCTCAGGAGATTAAGCAACAATAAATTGAATAACTAATCTTTAATCCCATCAGTCCTTCAATCTAACTAAGCCTCTCCAGTTCAAAGACTATATGTAACTTAAGAGATTGGATACTGGGGCTTGTGTTGACAAAATAAAATCACCAAGGCCATCTAGCACCTTGCGTTCAGAAATTGCGATCAAACGCTTAGTTTGCCGATTGGCCTCATTACATTAATGTTGCCTCGTTGTTCCACCATAAAAATATCAAGAAGCGTCAAGTGCTAGATGGTGCTATTGATTTTTTATCAGCCCTAGCCCCAGTTTCCATTCTTGTAAGCACCAGCACATATTCGGCACCAGCACAACTAATCCTTAAAAGCTTCTTTTTGGTCACCTCCCCGACTCTTTTGGTCGTTTCATCCCTGATTAAACCGCGGTGCATGCCACTTTTTGGGCTGTTTAGATAAACTTTTGGGATATTTGGGCTAAACACTAGAATTTTTACAATATTTTCTGCTGATTCCCCTTTAAAAAACACATAAAAGTTTGTTTATATGCATTTTTGTTACGTTTTTGGAAGTCGGACATTTAATTCGGGGGTGGCGGTGAGTTTAACTCCCTAACACCCCAACCCCCTGGATACGACCTTAGTAATGATTCATAAAGACTAAGCTCATTTGTCACACATTTTCTGCAAAATGAAATCACATATTTCTACAGCGCTTAAGTAAATCTTGCAGTGTTTTGGCTAATATAAGAGTTAGAATTTATTTCATAAACATATGAAAAAATGTTATGTTCCATTGATAATGTAGCATTGGAAAAGCAAAATAACCAGATGGACTTGGTTCACTTTATTACTGAACTCTCTAAATATTTGTATTTCTGAAATTTACGCAAATGGGTCTACGGTGAAAGTATTTATGATGTAGCAAAATATGCAATATTCATATTTAGAAGTCTCATTGACATAATTTGTGATTTTTTAGATGATGAATGTAAAGGTCTTATTTATTACTGAGCCTTCCAAATTTGGGTCTGAAATTTATTTTTAAAATTATTTTGGGTCTGAAATCTGTTATTATTTCTATGTGGTGAAAGCAAGTTCTTTTCTAAAAGAATCTGCAATATTCTCATGTTGAAGCACCAGTTCGAAACAATTTGTGATTTTTTCTTTTTCCAGGGGGTGACTGTAAAGGTGTTATTTATTTACTTTACAAATTTATATGTATTTATTTGTGATTGTATTTAAAATGGAACTTAAATAAATTATTTGATATATACAGTCGTGTTATAAAAATTATAAAAAACATTTTTTAGCCCATAAATTTTTTTTCTGCTTGATGAAACACTCAGTATGCATTTCACAGAAGAGTTTCATGGAATATTCTATTCTAGGGGGGGGGGGGGTATGCTTGAATAGGTAAGTCCCTGGATCATATAAGGTTGCTTTTTAATAGACAGCAGCTTCTTAATGCTTGTTTTTCCTCCTCCTAATATAGGACTTTTGGAGGTGACGTTAGTACAAACAAAAAAACTATGAGAGGATAATGACTATTTTATAAATGACTATTTATTAATGACTATTCTATAAATGACTATTTTATACCTGACTATTTATTAATGACAATTTTTATATTCTTAAAATGGATCTAACTCATGGAATAACATTATTTTTATTTGCTATATTGATTATCTTATCAGATTATCTAATGGGCTTTAAATTAACTTTAATATAATAGTATTAGTTGGCTTGGCATCTAAATTACCTTTGAGATAAAAGCACATATTTTTAGTGGGAAATATCCTTATGCGTTAAGTTTGACTATATACAGAATTAGAAAAAAAGTGCATTTACAATATATTATTTTTCTTTTTGTCAAGGGGCTAAGGGATTATTGTTACTATGTTCTGAGACCCCATTAGCTATATGTAACGTACGACAAAAAGCGAATAGCAAAAAAGGTAATTGAGAAAAAGAAAAATCCCATCGAGGGTAATTTTCAGCCAATAGTAAAACAAAAAGACAACAAAGAAATTCTGGCTCAGACTTTCAATAAAAAATTCTCAATTCAAAGGGAAATTGACTTTTTGCACCTTTTGAAGTGACCTGAACAGAAGAAAAAAACTAATCTTTTTATTGAAATGAATTAAAAGAGAAATGAAACGAATAAAGGAAAAACCGCCTGTAAAGAAGGGAGTAACTGATTCTTGTTCCTTATTTACAGGTTACTTTAAGAGGATTTGGTACTTTAAACATCATTTTGTGAGCCTCAACGTCGGCTGCCTGTCTCAAAGACAAAGGGTCCATTAGCGAATTCTTTCAGGGGAGTACTTATCATTGAAACCTACTGAGAATTTGTGATTTGACTATGATATTTGATTGAAAAGACAATGGAATTCTGTCGGTAAATTTTTAGGGCTATCAAATTGATCAAATGACATTTCTTTTGAGTTGATTTTGTGCATTTTCCTAGCAGTTATACTAGAAAGTTTTTAGGGACAACTGTCTGCTAAATTTTAAAAAGAAAATTATGTTCCATATGATCAAAAAAACAAAACTTACACTTTCTAATGATCTAAGTTTCTCTAAAACTTAATATATCTATCTCCAACACAAAACAAGAGAAGTTACAAGGTTTTCTAAGATTTCAGGGAAAGTCAAGGTCGACTTTTAGTTTTCTGTCGTTTATTTGGATCGCTTATCCAAGCTCTAGAACACGAATAGCCATAACAAGCTCAGCATTTCAACGACTTTGACCAGTCTGGAGATCAGCAAAGTACTCACTCCAGCCAAAACTTCGCCTTTTCAGAAGCAACTTCCTTTCTATCTTGACTTACTAGATGTAATTTTTAAAACTCACAGGTGAGCAAGGAAAACGACTCACTGCATATGAAAACAACTGTCTTCGACGCATCATGAACATTAACTGGAAGGATAGGATAACAAACTTGGAAATTCGCCACTGCACAAACCAGCCTGATGTCGCTGATGCAGTCAGGGTACGAATATGGCGCCATCTTGGCCATGTAATCCGTATGCCAGGATCGAGACTACCGAATATGCTTCTATATTAGCAACCAGACGACACGCGTCGACGAGGAAGGCCCAAAAACACGCTTCGCAGGACATATGAGTGGGACAGGAGAGCCCTTCATGCATCCTTAGTCCCAGAGTGGGAGGACATCTACGCCGTAGCTCATTTCTAGGGATGATTGGAGGCTGTTAACGGACGCCCTGTGTGCCTCTGGAGGTACAGGAGGAGCTAAGGTCTAAGGTCCCCTCTCTAAAGGTTAGCTTCTTGATACCCTGGTAGTCCCGGGCAAAATATTAAGCAAGCAATTTCGAAATGAATAAAGACACAATTTTCCTCTGTACTTTCATTTTTGTTGATCCAAGGATATACACTGGGGGATTCCCCCGGAATTTAAATTCCGGGGGAATAATAGTGTGTGGCGGTTGCCACAAACTATTTCAACTTACTTAAAAAACAACTTTTAAATTTCTAAATAAATTTAAAATTTCTTTTTAACACGTGCTAATGAAAATTCTCATAAAACACAGAAAAAAAAGAAACAAAAGAAAAGAAAAAAAGAAGATAATAAAAAAAGAAAATAAATGATAACATATATCTTCAATCTCACCCCCCTAATAAAAATTCTTTACATTTTTTTTCAAACAAATGCTTGTGTTCAGCCACCTTAACACTATCTGGCAGGAAATTCCATACCCCCTGGCCCAGATGTTTCATTTGAAATCCAGTTTGACTTCCACTCCTATACTTCGTCACCAGATTATTAGCATTCCTTGCATAATAATCATGCAAATCATTACTTTGTCGGAAAAAAAAATTCTAAAAACACCGATGGACACGCTTCATGCAAACACTGGTCAGTGAAAATCGCAGCCTGGTAATCACGGACTTGTCCCACATCCATCACCTTTAATTTCCTAAAACTTGCTACTGTATTGTTAGTTTCTTTAACGTAGTCCCTTATCAACAGACTGCCTTATTGTGTAATACCTGTACACGCCTAAAATTACCAAAAAAAAATGCTAGCCTATAACACACAGCCGTACGATATATAGGGGCTAATAATCGCGTGATAAAGAAGCTACATCACCCGACCCAGTACGAAGTGCTTCAGTCGACATGTAATTCCAAGGCCTCTTACAACTTTTGATGCCGCAAGATCACTGTGACGTTTCCATGACATATTGTAGTCCTATATACCTCAATATACAGTCCTATAAACCTCATATGCAGTCCTCTATATGCAGTCCTCTCTATACGTCATATGCAGTCCTCTATATGCAGTCCTGTATACCTCATGAGGTATATAGGCAAAAACATATATACCTCATTAAATTAACCTGTTCTAGAGAATTACCAGAAAATAATATTCGTCCACTGTGATCTATGGGCTTACAAATTCGACTAAAAACCATAAAATTTGTCTTTTTTACGTTAACCGCCAACACAAACTTAAATCATTTAATACCATATTTACTTTATTTATTAACTCATCCATAGAAACACCACGAAAAGAAATAGCAGTGTCATTTGCGCAAGATGTAAGACATGAGTCACTAAGGTAAAATTTCATAGTATGTACATAAACCAAATATGAAAGCGGACCTAGCACAGAACCCTGCGGAACACCACAATTCACAAGATATGGACTAGAAGTTACACTATCAATTACAATTTTTACTGACCTTCCCTTTAAAAATGAATCCAACCAATTCAAACTAGCCCCTTTAACCCCTAAAAGCTTTAATCTATTTGATGAAATACTAAAATCAACCGTATCAAATGCCTTTTTTAAATCTACAAAAACAGTGAGAGGATATTTTCTACTATTCACAAAATCAGAGTGAGAGGACACTGATTCACACAATCACATAGGTGTTGCACCACATGTGTAGTTGAGTGACTTTTGCGGGAGCCAAACTGAATATCACTAGAGATACCGTGATGTGTAAGATAGTGGTAGAGTCATCGATGAACGATTTTTTCAAATATTTTTGAGAAAAGGGGATGGATGGAGATTGGCCTCCAGTTCCTGATATCTGATCTTGAGCCACCTTTGTGAAGGGGAATAACCTTGGCTGTCTTGAGACCTTCGAGAAAGATTCCAGCTTCTAGCGATAAATTTATTATATGACCAATACAAGGCAGAAGGTAAACCAAAACTGACTTAAAAGCTCGGATGTTCATTCCATCTATCCCCGCTTATTTGGAGCTAATGCTTCCAACAATTTTAAGTAGTTCATCACTGGTACAACTCTCAAACTCAAATGCTAATCTGTCCCCTCTATCATCTTGCAATTCATACTTGCGGAAGGATTCAGGAGGTTATTTTCCTGTTGCACTGTTTGACCAATTTTAGAGAAATAATCTGCAAAATATTCCGCTACTTGAAGAGGATCATGGAGTGTAGTCCCATCTGCCTCTATTGAGAGAGGCTCGCCACTCCTATTCTTCAATATCTTCTCGCCGATGACCTTCCAGGTTTCTTTCGAATTACCTTTGGTCTCAGTAAATTTCTCTTTAAAATAATCCCTCTTTGCTCTTGTTCTAAGAGAGTTTGCTTGTTACGGACAATTCTAAATTCTTCAAAATTTCCACCTTTTTCTGTTCTTAGGTACTGTTCATAAAGATGATTCCTGTTTTCTATTTCACGAATAATTTTAGCTCTCATCCAGGGACTCCGGGGCACATCCTTCCTATCTTTAAAGATTTTTAGAGGACATATTTGTTCGTAAATAGGTTGTATAATAGAGCAAAATGTGTCATACGCGTCATTTATATTACCCGTTATTTCAAGAGCAGGATCCCAGCTAATACTCAGACCCTCTGCAACTTTATCTAAATTAGCCTTTTTATTTCTTTGCTTTATCTAGCTTTATCTTTAACTTTATCTAAATTAGCACTTTCCTTTTCTTTGCTTTGCTTCTAGTTTTTTGCACACAGGTAATCCTCGCGATAACTGGGAGATGGTCAGATCCGGGATAAATACCCACATCAGCATAACTTGTAATTAGGAACTTAGAGCAGACAAAAACGTTATCTATCAAAGTAGCTGAATGACCAGAAATCCTTGTGGGTACGCATGCTAAAGGGTAAAGATGTTAGCAACCATATAATTAAAAACTAAATTATTACTATTCAAATCTAGCAAAATAAAATTAAAATCTCCCATGCAGAACAAACCTAAACCACTATGGGACATACAAGACTTTAACAGATCAAAACCTTCAATAAATTCGTCCAAGCAAGTGTTAGGCGGCTTACACACCAGACAAATAATTTTTTTCTTTTCAATTTTTAACTCAACACAAAAACTCTCGATCTTTCCTTCAATCCAAATTATCAAATCATCTTGAGATTCCAACCTTTCTTTTCGGGAATTATCTTTCCAATTTCTAGTTTTAACTGCTTATTTACGTCTGTACCTAGCTGCCTCTTTGGAATTATCTTACAACGGCGAAATGTATCGGAACGTGAAATAATACCATCTCGATCAAATTCGAAAGCCTGAAAAACATAATCAGCCTCTCGTGACAAAATTGGACCATACAGAACCTTAAATTCAATTAAAGTAAATGAATAAAGTTATAAAAGAATTATAGTTCATAATACCTTGCGATGACGTAATGGATCAGGCTGCTCATCCTGATCGAAGGGTGGTAGGTTCAATCCTGCGAGTCGTAAGGAATTGTTTGTTGTATCGTAACTTATCATAATTTTTGTTTGTTTCATACTTTATCATAATTTTTGTTTGTTTTATGTCCTGATATCACTCTTTACTGTCATTTGAAGAAACTTCTTTTTCACTTAATACATGTTTGTTTTAATCATTAAAAACATGAAATATACGATATTCGTTACGTCTAATCGCAGTTATGTTAGTCTTTTGGTGCATTATCACTTCAATTAATAACTTTGTTTTTATTGTCTCCAAAATTTAGTCAAGTGTCTTTGTACGTCTAAACACTGAATGAATAGTACTACTGAACAAATAACGCGCATTCTTGTAATCCATCCAATTTTGTATAATTTGACTATACAATTAAACACACCCATTGTGTATTTCACACATATATTTCAAATATGTTAACAACGTCCATTCTATAAAGTTCCTTGATCAAAGAGTATAAGACACTAATAAGAAGTTTATTTGACTTTTCAACATGGATTTAAATGAGATAAAAAGAATTATTGCAGAATCAATGCTGCACTAAATAAGAATCAGTGCTGCACTAAATGCTGCACTAAGATAAAAAGAATTATTGATGCCACTGATAGTGCAGCATTTCCCAGCATAACAAAAAAAATTCAGTCCGCTATTATTTTCAATTAATACGAATTTAAAATTTCAATCAAAGGTTCAAATTTATGTGGACTTATCTGAAATTTTCTGTAAATACACTGATCCTTTTATCTTGAAGCTATTTCTATTGGTTATAAAACAATTAAGGCTCAATAGTTGTTATTTTGTATTTAATTATATTCAATTAAGTTAAGCTCGATTAGATTATATTTAGTGCCTATTATGATTTTGTGTTATATTTGAAGCATAGGCACTGTATGTTGATAATAAAACAATTGGTTTGATAATAAAACAATAGGCTAATTATAAAATATAATTATACTTAATTATATTTTGCTATTAATTATTAATTATATAATTAATTATACTTAATTATATTAAAAAATATAATTAAATATATAGTAAGTTTGTGAGGAGGAATTAGCAACAGTACTAAAAGGATTAAAGAATAATAAGGCTCCAGGTGCTGATAGGGTGGTAAATGAGTTTCTTAAATATGGTGACTCTGAGGTCAGAAATAAGTTATTGAAGATTATGAATATGATTTTTGAAAAAGGGGAGGTACCTAACAAATTTTAGAAAAGCCTTAATTAAGCCAATTTATAAGAAAGGTGATAAAAGTAAGTGTGATAATAATCGAGGGATTAGTCTGATCTCTGTAGGTAGTAAATTACTTAGTAATATGATACTTTTTAAACTGAGAGATGCCGTAGACAAAGTTTTAAGAGAAAAACAGTGCGGTTTTAGAAAAGGTAGAGGATATGTCGACCAAATTTTCACTCTTAGGCTAATAATTGAGAAGTGCCTGAATTTTCAAACACCTTTGGTCCTCAGTTTTATAGATTACGAGCAAGCGTTCGATTCTGTTGATAGAAGAGCTTTAGTAAAGGTTTTATCCTTGTATGGTATACCAGATAAATACATTAAAGTATTAGTGCTATGTACGGGAATAACCTCGGTAGGAAATGAGGTTAGCAGCTGGTTTTGTATTAAATCAGGAGTTAAGCCGGGCTGTGTTCTATCCCCCTTTATATGGATTATTTTGATGGACTTTGGGAGCACAGGAAAGGCAATGAGAGACCACAGAATCAAATGGGGAGGAAAAAGTCTCCTGGACTTGGATTATGCTGATGATTTAAGCATCCTAGGTGAAAGTGTGAGCAAAATGAATGAAGTTTTAGAGGTTTTGCAAGTTCAGGCTGCTAGAATTTGTTTGAAAACTAATGTTAGGAAGATTAAATCACTAAGGCTAGGAATAAGAGAAGATGAAAAGGTGACGATGGGTAATGAAAAGATTGATCAGGTGGGCAGCTTCACTTACCTTGGTAGTATTATTAGTAAAGATGGTGGGAGCAGTGAAGATGTTAAAAATAGAATAGCCAAGGCTCAGGGTGGTTTTTCACAGTTAAAAAAAAGTCTGGAAGAATAGGAAGATAAGTCTGCAAACCAAGATTAGAATATTAGAAGCTACAGTTATGACAGTGGTCAAATATGGCTCTGCAGCATGGACGCTCCGAAAAGCGGATGAAGATTTGCTAGATGTTTTCCAGAGAAATTGCTTAAGGATTGTTCGGGGTACCCGGCTGACTGGCTGTATTTCAAACAAAAGGCTATATGAAAAATGTGGCTCAATAACGCTCTCTTGGGCTTTAATGAAAGAAAGGTTGAGGTGGTTAGGGCACGTTGTGCGGATGAAGGATGAAAGATTGCCGAAGGTTGTTCTTTTCGGCCAACCATCTATGGCTAAACGGAAATCAGGTCGTCCCCGTCTGGGGTGGGAGGACGTCATAAAGAAAGATTTAAAGGAAATGGGATTGGGAACTTCGTGGGCGGGTGTAAAAAGGAAGGCTTTGAATAGACTGGGGTGGAGGAGGAGCGTGCGTAGCTGTGTTGGCCTCAGGCGGCTTGGTGCTGCGGTGAGTTGTTAGTAGTAGTAGTAGTAGTATATTAAAAAATATAGTTAATTTTACAATTGTGCCCTTTTGGCAAAAGTTTTTCTTTGATCCTCTACTCAATGTAAAGTAGAAATTCAAAACGTAAAAAAAATGCAAATAAAATTTTATGTAGATGACATTCATTATTTTTTCATTTATTTTCTCTGCTTTTTTTCAGACACCAACGCCAATCTCCTCTCTTACCGTGTCCAAATTTGTTTACTTTTTTTCTTAGTTTTCTTTTATACTATTTTGAAGTTTCAGTCTTTCCTTTTTATAACTATGTTTATTTCTTTATTAACCAAAGCTATTTCTAGATTTAACCCGGATGATTTCAATGCCTATAGATGCCACTGCAGTTGTTAGCACATCCTGTCCCACCCGTACCTCAGTCTTTGCGCTGGCAGCCACCTGTGTTCTCCTTTTAATACTTTATGTGGCAACAATGACATATCTTATTAAGAAAGTGGTCATTATCTCCGAAAGATGTTTACTAGTCATATATTTAGTTTATTTTGCAAGTAATGGTGAAGCTATGTAATTACTGCCAGTGAATGTATGTGAGAGCGTCGTTAGGGAAAGCTGTGAATTCAGTAGAGTATATTACCCCCCCCCCATCATTTTTAGCACCTCCCCTCCAGTAGAGAACCTCCCCCTTTTAGGCCCTTTTGCAAACTAAAGGATTACTTGACAAAATTAAAAGCGTTTCGAACGGAAGAAGTTATTAAAATGTGTTAAATAAAAAAAATCAACGGAAAAAAATGTATATAAAATGTATAAAACATAAACAATCATTAAAAAAGGAGACTTATAATAGACTGAAAATCACTATAATTATAATCCTAAATAACTGATATGATGGTTAATGGTAGAACCTTAATTTTCTTTTTTTTTGAATTTTGGATGAAATAAAATCAATTTTGGTGAAAAGGGAATAACGTATGTCTTATTGAGTGAAAAGATACATGTGGACATTTGAAAGGCAAATTTGTGATATCGTTTGTTGTGAACAGGCGTATTGTCGAAATATTGTCGAAATTGTAATGGTTGCAATGGTTGATATTGCCTGCCTAGATACGGTTACTGTAAATCACACCTGCGGTTGGATTTAAAATATTCCTTCTTTATTTGTGAAGGCAGGTTTTTAGAGAGGAATCCTTATTAGAACAAATTTGCGTCATTTTTTTTAGATGTTTACTAAAAATTTGCGCAAAAAATGTTTGTGCTCACATCGGGAAAATGAAATAATTAGCTGATTAAAAGAATTTGTTACCAGATTCTCCCTTTTATCCTTTTTTTGTGTTTTAAGCACACAGTTTATTAATTTTAATCTTAGCAATAGGATCGATACGTTTTAGTTGAGATCACCCATTTTTCCTTTTTCGAAAATTTTGTAAGAAAAGTTTGAAGTCAAGATAGTTGAATTTTTACGATTTATAGATGAATTCATTCCTTACCCTGATAAATGCATTTAGATCCAGTTTTTCATGAGTTATCAGTTGATGAGTTCACGACTCAATTGATAAAAGTTTTTAAGCATGTGACAGTAGGATCTCGCTAATGGAAGTTAATGTATTCCTGTTCCAAGTACTTGTACATGGGCGCCAATTCGTAAAATATTGGGTGCAGATTTTTTTCGTTTTTTTATGAAGATACCAAAAATTGTTTTCAAATCTAGGGTTTGAGATGTGGTATTTGTTGTTTTCTCAAAAAAAGTATCAAAAATGGTACTCTTCAAAATCAAGGAGAGGGGGGGGGGCATTCCTGGGTCAACTATGTAAGCACTTGGAAGAGGCACGTTTCTTTGGCATAAATAAATACACTGGGAACATGTTATACTTGACCGAATTTTTTACGAATCTTACAATTGTTTTATCAATAAAGAACGCCGTATGTGCGTTTTTGCAAGTCCGACATTTAATTCGGGGGTGGCGAGGAATTCAACCCCCTAACCCCCTCCCCCTGCCACACACCCTCTGGTTAAGATATTGGCAATGATTCATAAAGACTAAGCTCATTCGTTTCACTTTTTCTGTGAAAAAAAATCACATATTTCTACAGCGCTTAAGTAAATCCTGCAGTATTTTGGCTAATATAAGAGTTAGAATTTAGTTTATAAACATATGAAAAAATGTTATGTTCCATTGATAATGGAGCATTGGAAAAACAAAATAACCAAATAGACTTGGTTCACTCTAGTACTGAACTCTCTAAATATTTATGTTTCTGAAATTTACGCAAATGGGTATACGGTGAAAGTATTTATGATGTAGTAAAATGTGCAATATTCTTATTTTGAAGTTTCATTGACATAATTTGTGATTATTTAGATGGTGAATGTAAAGGTCTTATTTATTATTCATTCTTCCAAATATTCAGTCATGATTCATTGCTCAACCGGTTAAGACCGTATTGCTTGCTATCGCCCACTCTATGAATCACGTAATGAAATGAATGACGATGGATTATTGCTAAATTATCTGCATGCTGTGATATAATGAAAACTTTGTACAATCTGAAAATACAAGCCTTTCCCTAAATAAAACTCAACAACGGAAATCATTAGCTATTATTCCTCCAAAGTGATTTAAGGCTCAAATTATTCGTGATATGAGATTAAAAGAATAGTACAGTGGGAAAAAAGGACTGATTTAGGACTGGTGGCTTCTTCTTTTGCCAGTAAGTCAATTTTAGCTATTACTAAGTTAAGATGGGCAAGAAAAAAAATAAAAGGAATCGTCCAGATATTGATTCTAGCGAGGATATTGCCACAAGTACCCCAAATACATCAGGAAATCCGAATATTCGGAAGCTAGTGACAACTCACGTTTCGTTAATGACCCTATCAGAGGACTTTGCGAAGATGATGGACATTATGCGTGAAACTCATAGCTTAGTCTAATTCATTGAACAGCGATTCATTGTAGTAGAAAATAGAATGAAAGCAATTGAATCAGAGCAATTAGCCTTAAGGTCTGAATTCTCCGGGATTAAGTCTTGTACAAATGCTGTAGAAAATGACATTTCTTTGTTGAAAAATGATAATTTTAACCTGCAGTCAGAAGTTAAATATTTTAAAGAAAATTCCCTATGTATGTATGATAGGCTTATGGCTGCAGAATATCAGCCTAATGAAAACAATGTGGTTGTATTGAATGCAGTCTGTGAGGATGAAGATCAAGCCAAACGTATGTTTACCGAGATATGTTCATCCATGTACATCCATGTCCATCCATGTACGGATGGACTAAATTTACCACTGATACCCCATTTTTCAGTTGTTGCAATAAAAAAGGATAAGAAATATTTTAAGGTTAATGTAAAAAAGAGTGGAAACAAGATTTAAATCCTTAAAAATGGGAAGAAGCTTAAAGGAAGAAACATAGCAAACCAGGGAAACATTTATGTGAGTGATGATGCCCCATTTTCTGTGAGAGAGGCAAGAAAAAAACTATATGAAAAAAAATTGTGTCTTAAAACGATGGGTATCATTTCATGGGTATCAAACACAGTTCCACCATATCTTCAGTTGGAACGTCCGGGTGGTACGAAAGTGAAGTTTACGTGTGATGAATGGATTGAGGAACTACAACATAAGCCTCCTCCCTCCACAGCTTCCAGAGGTGCTAAAAAATGAGTGTTTTATTGAATGTGTTTAGTTTACTTATTGGTTAGTTATCTTTTCTTTTTCGCTTGGTTTAATCAAATAGATATGGAAAAGTTGATAGTGATGAATTTGAAATGTTTGGGTTAATGATAATTTTCATTTTTGAGTAAATAATTTAAAATGTTTGTTAATGTGAAATTATTTTGAGTGGGTGGTAGTGGGCTGATGTCTTTTTTTGAATGGTTTTGCTTTGTGCCATGAAGCTTGCAATAATATGCTTTTTTAAACTGTACGTCCGCTTTGACGGAATATATATTGTTATTTTTTTTGTATTTATCTAGGTCTAGATATATGTTTAGTTGATAATGATTTTTTTCGCCACCACCAGCCTCTACCATCACATGCATTAACTTTTATTGATGATGGTTAAGAGATATTACTTTTACTCCTGGGAACAACAATGTCCTGAAATTTGAAAGTCGAAAGGTTGATTTTTCCAGCCAGTTTAATGAAAGGATAAATAGAAATTTAGATATTAATGCCACTGAGATTTTCACAAATGAACCATCAAGGTATATTTTTAAAGAAGGGGCACTACCCTTGTATTGTGATAGGGGCCATTTTGGCCTTAACATTTTTCATTTGAATTGTCAGGGATTGAATTATGCGCATATTTTTTTTATCGGAATTAATAAATACTAATGTCTTTCAGGTGAACGCTTTAACTGAAACGTGGTTAAATGATAATAACTCGCAATTACTACATATCCCTGGTTATAATTTATATGTAAGGAATCGCGAGTATTACCAACATGGAGGCCTAGCAGCTTACATTCAGGCTGATTATAAGGCATCAATAAGATAAGGCATCAATGATTATAAGATCTTACAATATATAGAGAAAAAGTTTGCGAGTGTTTTGTTTTACATATAACTAGAGAGAATTTGAATTTTTGTATTGTTGTAGTATATAGACCTCCACAGAGCCTGCTCCAAGACTTTATGGACCTATTTGAAGAACAATTAATGAAACTTCCAATTAACTCTATGCCATGTTTTATTATGCGGGACTTTAATATTGACTTTATAGATCAGTCATCTGCTAGCACTGAATTTATTAATAGAAGTTTATCTAATGGGTTTCATCCTTGTATAAATATCCCTACAAGAATTACGGGAACATCAGCTAAGCTTCTGGATAACATCCTTTTTAATGTACCCTTGAGTCTTCCCAGGGTCCTTATCAACGATGTATCTGACCACTTTGGAGTTTCAGCTAGCTTTAGAACTGTCACGAAGGTGGTTAAAGGCAAAAAATCAAGGATTCCAGTGATCAGTAAAAGTACGATGGTAAAACTTAAAAATTATATAGAAAAGGTGGATTGGTACGATGTTCTCGGCGATGTTCAGGACGCTAATTCAAATTTTGTTTTATTTTATGAAAAGTTGCAGAGTTTGATAAGTCAAGTAGTCATATTGAAACCGTTTAATAGAAAGCACTCAAGTAAAAAACCTTGGATTAGTCTTGTGATTCTGAAGCAAATAAATGTAAGAGATAAATTGTTTAGACCTCAAATAATTAACCCGACACAAGAAAATAAGCAATTATATAAAATTTATCGAAATAGGTTCAATACAATTTTAAGAAATGAAAAAAAGAAATATTTTGAGAAAAAGTTTAAGGAGGTCGAAGGATGCCCTAAGAAAACCTGGGACTAATAAAAGAAGTGATTGGATTAAAAATAAATAGTGTACCTGATGAATTAGTTAGTGTAATGGGAAAGACTTTGAATTCTGAAAAGGACATATGCAATGAATTTCAGAGTTGTTTTTCGAATATTGGTCAGAATTTAGCTATGTCAGTTGTACCTGATCCTGATAATGGTAATCCGACGTTCGAGTCCTTACTTAGGGACCCGATTGATGTGTCTCTTCCCCTTAGACTTCTAGCAGTTGATGAAATTAAAAAAATTATTTATGGGTTTCGTAGTAATTCATCTGGTAGCGACCATATTACTCTAAAAACACCTAAATGTATTTTTCCTGTTATAGCTGAAGTTTTATGTGGGTTAATTAATGAGTGTTTTCGTAAAGGAAAATTCCCAGACTGTTTTAAAGTTGCCCGTATAACCCCAATTCATAAGGATGGTATTCAAAATGACCCAGGAAACTATAGACCCATATCTGTTTTACCCATTATTTCCCGTGTTTTAGAGAAGTGTTTTAGTGTTAGAATGATGAGTTTTTTGGAGGATCATAAGTTACTGGTAGAGACACAATTTGGGTTCCGTAGAAAAAGGACAACGGAACAGGCGATGATTTATTTGACAACTATTATTAATGATGTATTACACAAAGTTTTCAAAATAGGTGCTATATTTTTAGATCTGATGAAAGCTTTCGACACTGTGGATCATGAACTTCTACTTAAGAAGTGTGAGGTGTATGGTTTGAGGGGTAAATCATTAAATTTCTTAAGAAGTTTTTTAAGTAATCGTTATCAGTATGTCCAACTAAATGATTCTTCTTCCGAAAAAAAGCGTATTGAAATAGGTGTTCCGCAAGGATCAGTTCTCGGTCCTATATTATTCTTGATATTTATTAATGATTTACCAAATTGTCTAAATAATTTTCGCTATGGAATAAATGAACTAACGGTAAACCCGACTAATGGAACAGTTTTACTTTTTGCTGATGACAAAACAGCCATTAGCACAGCTAAGACAGCGGAGCTGCTGCAGATTTCCATGAAGGAATCAGTTAATAGATTTACAGCATGGCTGAGGGTAAATAAATTAAGGATTAACATGGCTAAGTCTAACTTTATTATTTTCTCGTGATCATCAGACTTTTACCCATGGATCAAGGAATTAGATATGCCCAATGGCGTTATAAAACGGACTGCGTCTTTTAAATACCTTGGGATTGTAATAGATGAAACTCTATCTTTTAAGGAACATGTTACTTTAACTAGAAAAATTCTGGCAAGAAATCTCGGTATAATGAAGAAACTCCAACATTGTTTTCCCAAGTCTGTCCTTCGCCATCTTTATTTTTCTTTAATACACCCGTATATACTTTATTGTTCAAGTATTTGGCTCTCTACTTTTTATTCTACCCTAAAACTAAGAGTTCTACAAAATCATGCAGTAAGAATTTTAGCCGGTATATCTCCACGTATGTCTGTTCGAGAAATTTACCCAACTTTAAAAATTTTGCCGGCTGCAGGCCTTCATGAGTTCTACGTATTGTGGTTTATTTTTGGACAGCAGCAGGATATTCAGCCTCGTTGTTATGATGATTTATTGTCCATTAGGTCTACTGTTCATTCTCACGATACAAGGGGTAGTGAGGACTTCTCTGTACCTAGAGGTATATCTTCCCGTTCATGTTTTTCTGTTCTTTATAGAGGTACGCGGAAATGGAATAGTTTGAATAGTGATATTAAGACTATTGGTGACCCCAATATTTTTAGAAAAATCATTAAGGAACTGCTTTTTGCTGAATATGAGTTTTGACTGATTAATTGATTTATTTATTGTGGGGGTTTTGTTAATATGATGTTCCCAGTGGATGTATAATATATGATATTATTTTGTATTTATTGCCTAGTGTGATGGTATTAGTGGTGTCGGTGGGCAAGTGTTCTTTGTTTTAAGGATTTTGTTTTCTCTAACTCCCCCACGACAAGCTTTGCTTTTTAGGGGAGGCAGCAATAATTTTTTTGTTGATATGTTTTTTTTTCAATAAATCCTTCTTCTTCTTCTTCTTAATATGGGTCTGAAATTTATTTTTAAAAATATTTTGGGTCTGAAATTTATTATTATTGCTACGTGGTGAAAGTAAGTTCTTCTCTTACAGAATCTGTCGATCCTGTGAGATCAACTTCAACATTAATTGACAACATTTTTGTATCCACTTCCCTGGGAAATGACCTGTCCTCAAATATAGTATTTTCGGATCTGTCAGACCATTTTCCTATTTACTTGTCTCAACCTTCGCAACCACTACCTCTACGGTCTAGAATTAATATCCCAACACCAACTCGAAACTACAGTTCTGCAAATATAAACCATTTCATCGATTGCCTAAGAACCACTGACTGGTCCGATGTCTTAAATTGTCACGAGGTAAATTCTGCCACAAATGGTTTTGCGCAAAGGCTAAGTGAGATTATCCATTCAACTTTTCCTATTCGTAAACCTAACCGGAAAAATATCCCTATTTGCCCCTGGATGTCACATAGCCTCATTGTCTCCTCATATCGTAAAAAAAAATTATATAAGTTAGCCTGTAAGACCAGTAGTGATATTGACCTATCTAATTATAAACATTATTAAAACTTATACACTAAACTCATCCGTGAAGCGAAGAAAAATTATTATTATACAAAAATTCTCAATTGCAAAGGAAATCTGAAAAAGATATGGTCCACCATTAATGATATACTTTCAAAAAATAGAAAATCAAAGTCTATACCTTTTCACATTAATGACACAAATGGTAGATTATTTGACCCTTTACATGCACCTGACGCATTTAATAATTATTTTTTGAATGTTCCTCATACTGACTCCCGCTCCTCCTCACAGGCTGTATTCCCTTGCTTCAATCTTAGATCCATGTTTTTCTGCCCAACTGATAGCAATGAGGTACTTCAAATCATCGGTTCTCTCCCTAATAGTTTTACTCCTGACTGTCTTGGATTAAGTAATAAGCTGCTGAAGACCATATCTCCTTTTGTCTACGAGCCCAGCAAGCATATTGTCAACCTATCTTTAACCCACGGAGTTTTCCCTGATTTACTAAAGTCAGCCATTGTTATTCCAGTTCTTAAAAAGGGCGATCCAACTGAGATAGGTAATTATCGTCCAATCTCAATTCTTCCTGTTATATCCAAAGTGCTCGAGAGAATCATCTTCAGACGTCTGTCTCCCTTTCTGTTTGACAGTCAGCATTCCGTATCCTTGATTTCTCCTCACCAATATGGCTTTAGGCCGAAATTCTCAACTTCTCGTGCTCTAATTGACGCCACACAGTTCATACGCTCACAACTCGACCTTAAAAAAACTGTATTGGGCTTATTTTTGGATTTTTCTAAGGCCTTTGACATGGTCGATCATAGTATTTTAATAAATAAATTAAATAGTTACGGTATTCGTGGTGTTCCCCTCTCTTGGTTTGATTCTTATCTATCTGGAAGGGTACAGAGTGTGAGCCTGGGTGGAGTATCCTCTCAGCCCTTACCTGTTCGGAGGGGTGTCCCGCAAGGCTCCGTTCTGGGCCCTATTTTATTTTTCCTGTATATCAATGATCTTGTTATAGACCTGGGCCCTTCAGTGTATCCTGTATTATTTGCTGATGACAGCAACTTCTTCATCACTGGCACCAATCTACCATTGGCAGTAACCTCTGCCCAAGTCCTTCTGAACAGAGTCCAGGCGTGGTGCCTTACGAATAACATGACCTTTAATAGCAAAAAAAGTCAAATAGTGTTATTCAGAACCCCCTACAACAAAGACGTTATTCAACCTGCTCTTGGTCTCAGGTACTCCTCCGACATCATCCCACAAGTGGAGGTTGCCAAGTTTCTTGGTGTATTTATTGACTCATGCTTGTCATTCTCTAATCATATTTCTTACATAACAGCAATAATTTTGAGACAAGTAGCTATGATTAACCGTGTGAATTATTTTCTTCCTCCTGACATCCTAGTTACCCTCTATTATTCCTTTATTTTTCCTTACCTTTCTTATTGCGGATCAGTTTGGGGAAATACAAAACGGTCCTTCATTAAAAAACTCAAATTTGCCCAAAACCGCGCCATTAAAGCAGTTTTTCGGCTTCCCCGTCTATATCCAACTCGTGATTT
The DNA here is from genome assembly GCF_049724085.1 of Artemia sp. Qi Xiang Cuo. Lineage (NCBI taxonomy): Eukaryota > Metazoa > Arthropoda > Branchiopoda > Anostraca > Artemiidae > Artemia > Artemia sp. Qi Xiang Cuo. The sequence continues at coordinate 18,534,774 of NC_142811.1, forward strand.
GTATTCAGATTTTGGCATAGCTCCACTTGATCAAATCATACAAAAACTAAATTTATCGCTTGCTTACTCTGCTTTCCACAATAATCTTCCACCTCAACTCCTAACCTATTATAATATTAATAATTCGGAAGCCCATTGTCTCCGTTCATCCAATAGAACCTTTAAAATTCCTAAATGCGTTTCTAGTGCTGCCCAGCAATCTCCCATTTACAAATCTATTATTCAATGGAACAACATTCCCTCCAGTGTTGAACTAGCCACAAGTTTCTGCAAGTTGTATAAAAATGTAACAAAACTTGATGGTATAATTTAATATTTCCATTTTTAACAAATTTGCTCTAATAAGCCATGTTTTATTCTTCTATTTTTTTTTCTCTTTCAGTGTTACTTTAATTTTTTTTTCTCTTGGTCCTTAACAAGTTATCTTCTAGGATCTTTATTGTTATTAATGTTTGTGTTATGTTTTTATTCGAATAAATTGAATTGAATTGAATTGATTGAAGCAACGTCCTTTCGATCTTGACGTACGCAATGTAATGTTTAAAACTCACAGCTGAGCAAGGAAAACGACTCACTGCATATGAAAACAACTGTCTTCGACGCATCATGAACATTAACTGGAAGGATAGGATAACAAACTTGGAAATTCACCACTACACAAACCAGCCTGATGTCGCTGATGTAGTCAGGCAACGAAGATGGCGCTATCTTGGCCATGTTATCCGTATGCCAGGATCGAGACTACCGAATATGCTTCTCCAGTGGCAACCAGACGACACGCGTCGACGAGGAAGGCCCAAAAACACGCTTCACAGGACATATGAGCGGGATAGGAGAGCCCTTCATGCATCCTTAGTCCCAGAGTGGGAGGACTTCTACGCCGCAGCTCATTTCCGGGGATGATTGGACGCTGTTAACGGACGCCCTGTGTGCCTCTGGAGGTACAGGAGGAGCTAAGGTCTAAGGTCCCCTCTCCAAAGGTTAGCTTCTTGATACCCTGGTAGTCCCGGGCAAAATATTAAGCAAGCAATTTTGAAATGAATAAAGACACAATTTTCCTCTGTACTTTCATTGTTGTTGATCCAAGGGTATACACTGGGGATTCCCCCGGAATTAAAATTCCGGGGGAATAATAGTTTGTGGCGGTTGCCACAAACTATTTCAACTTACTTAAAAAACAACTTTTAAATTTCTAAATAAATTTAAAATTTCTTTTTAACACGTGCTTATGAAAATTCTCATAGAACACATAAAAAAAAGAAAAAAAGAGAAGATAATAACAAAAGAAAATACACGATAACATATATCTTCAGTCTCTGAATCATGGCTCCTCGCCCCCTTACAAAAATATTTTTACTCTTTTTTTTAAACAAAAGCAGGTGTTCAGCCGCCTTAACACTCTCTGACAGAAAATTCCATACCCCCTGGCCCAGATGTTTCATTTGAAATCCAGTTCGACTTCCACTCCTGTACTCCGTCACTAGATTATTAACATTCCTTGCATAATAATCATGCAAATCATTATTTTGTCGAAGAAATCTAAAAACACCGATGGACACGCTACATGCAAACACTGGTAAGTAAAAATCGCAGCCTGGTAATCACGGACTTGTCCCACATCCATCACCTTTAATTTCCTAAAACATGCTACTGTATTGTTAGTTTCTTTAATGTAGTCCCCTATCAACGGACTGCCTTATTCTGTAATACCTCTACACGCCTAAAATGAACAAAAAAAATGCTAGCCCATAACACACAGCCGTATGATATATAGGGGCTAATAATCGCATGGTAAAGAAGCAACATCACCCGACCCGGTACGAAGTGCTTCAGTCGACTAATAATTCCAAGGCCTCTTACAAATTTTGATGCTGCAAGATCCCTGTGACGTTTCCATGACATATTGTAGTCCTATATACCTCAATATGCAGTCCTATATACCTCATATGCAGTCCTCTATATGAAGTCCTATATACCCCATGAGGTATATAGGCAAAAACCTATATACCTCATTAAATTAACCTGTTCTAGAGAATTACCAGCAAAGAATATTCGTCCACTGTGATCTATGGGCTTACCAATTCGACTAAAAACCATATAATTTGTCTTTTTTACATTAACTGCCAACATACTTAAAGACGTAAACAAACTTAAATCATTTAATACCATATTTACTTTATTTATTAACTCATCCATAGAAACACCACGAAAAGAAATAGCAATGTCATTTGCGCAAGATGTAAGACATGAATCACTAAGGTAAAATTTCATAGTATGTACATAAACCAAATATGAAAGCGGACCTAGCACAGAACCCTGCGGAACACCACAATTCACAAGATATGGACTAGAAGTTACACTATCAATTGTAGTTTTTATTGACCTTCCCTTTAAAAATGAATCGAACCAATTCAAACAAGCCCCTTTAACCCCTAAAAGCTTTAATCTATTTGATGAAATACTAAAATCAACCGTATCAAATGCCATTTTAAAATCTACAAAAACAGTGAGAGGATATTTTCTACTATTCACAAAATCACAGTGAGAGGACACTGGTTTACACAATCACATAGGTGTTGCACCGCATGTGTAGTTGAGTGACTTTTGCGGGAGCCAAACTGAATATCACTAAGGATACCATGATGTGTAAGGTAGTGGTAGAGTCGTCGATGAACGATTTTTTCAAGTATTTTTGAGAAAAAAGGAAGGATGGAGATTGGCCTCCAGTTCCTGATATCAGATCTTGAGCCATCTTTGTGAAGAGGAATAACTTTGGCTGTCTTGAGACCTTCAGGAAAGATTCCAGTTTCTAGCAATAAATTTATTATATGAACAATACAAGACAGAAGGTAAACCAAAACTGACTTGAAAGTTCGGAGGTTCATTCCATCTATCCCCGCTGAATTGGAGCAAATGCATCCAACAATCTTAAGTAGTTCGTCACTGGTACACCTCTCAAATTCAAAGGCTAATCTGTCCCCTCTATCATCTTGAAATTCATACTCGCGGAAGGATTCGGGACGCTGGTTATTTTCCTGTTGCACTGTTTGACCAATTTTAGAGAAATAATCTGCAAAATATTCCGCCAATTGAAGAGGATCATGGAGTGAAGTCCCATCTGCCTCTATTGAGAGAGGCTCGCAACTCCTCTTCTTCGATATCTTCTCGCCGATGACCTTCCAGGTTTCTTTCGAATTACCTTTGGTCTTAGTAAATTTCTCTTTAAAATAATCCCTCTTTGCTCTTCTTCTAAGAGAGTTTGCTTGATACGGGCAATTTTAAATTCTTCAAAATTTCCACCTTTTTCTGTCCTTAGGTACTGTTCATAAAGATGATTCCTGTTTTCTATTTCACGAATAATTTTAGCTCTCATCGAGGGACTCCGGGGTACATCATTCCTATCTTTAACGATTTTTAGAGGACATATTTGTTCGTAAATGGGTTGTATAATAGAACAAAAAGTGTCATACGCGTCATTTACATCACCCGTTATTTCAAGAGCAGGATCCCAGCTAATACTCAGACCCTCTGCAACATTATCTAAATTAGCCTTTTTCTTTCTTTGCTTTATCTAGCTTTATCTTTAACTTTATCTAAATATGTACTTTCCTTTTCTCTGCTTTGCTTCTAGTTTTTTTGCACACAAGTAATCCTCCCGATAACTGGGAGATGGTCAGATCCAGGATAAATACCCACATCAGCATAATTTGAATTTAGGAACTTAGAGCTGACAAAAACGTTATCTATCTAAATAGCTGAATGACTAGAAATCCTTGAGGGTACGCATGCTAAAGGGTAAAGATCTTAGCAACCATGTAATTAAAAACTAAATTATTACTATTCAAATCTAGCAAAATAAAAATAAAATCTTCCATGCAGAACAAATCTAAACCACTACGGGACATACAAGACTTTAACAGATCAAAACCTTCAATAAATTCGTCCAAGCAAGTGCTAGGTGATTTACACACCAGACAAATAATTTTTTTCTTTTCAATTTTTAACTCAACACAAAAACTCTCGATGTTTCCTTCAATCCAAATTATCAAATCATCTTGAGATTCCAACCTTTCTTTTCGGGAATTATCTTTTCAATTTCATGTTTTAACTGCTTCTTTACGTCTGCACCTAGCTGCCTCTTTGGAATTATCTTACAACGGCGAAATATATCGGAACGTGAAATAATACCATCTCGATTAAAGTCGAAAGCCTGAAAAACATAATCAGCCTCTCGTGACAAAATTGGACCATACAGAACCTAAAATTCAATTAAAGTAAGTGAATAAAGTTATAAAAGAATTATAGTTCATAATACCTTGCGATGACGTAATGGATCAGTCTGCTCATCCTGATCGATGGGTGGTAGGTTCAATCCTGTGTGTCGCAAGGAATTCTATCTTTGTTTCGTTTCAATTGTAATTTTTGTTTGTTTCATACTTTATCATAATTTTTGTTTGTTTTATGTCCTGATATCACTCTTTACTATCATTTGAAGAAACTTCTTTTTCACTTAATACATGTTTGTTTTTAATCATTAAAAACATGAAATATACGATATTCGTTACGTCTAATCGTTTACAATTCGTTACGTTTACAATTGTGCCCTTTTGGCAAAAGTTCTTTTTTCATCCTCTACTCAATGTAAAGCAGAAATACAAAACTTAAAAAAAAAATACAACTAAAATTTTATGTAGATGACATTCATTATTTTTTCATTTATTTTCTCTGCTTTTTTTCAGACACCAACACCAATCTCCTCTCTTACGGTGTCCAAATTTGTTTACTTTTCCTTCCTTAGTTTTCTTTTATACTATTTTTAAGTTTCAGTCTTTCCTTTTATAGCTATTTGTATTTCTTTATTAACCGAAGCTATTTCTAGATTTAACCCGGATGAGTTCAATGCCTACAGATGCCACTGCAGTTGTTAGCACATCCTGTCCCACCCGTACCTCAGTCTTTGCACTGGCAGCCACCTGTGTTCTCCTTTTAATACTTTATGTGGCAACAATGACATATATCTTATTAAGAAAGTGGTCACTATCTCCCAAAGATGTTTAATAGTCATATATTTAGTTTATTTTGCAAGTAATGGCGAAGCTATGTAATTACTGCCAGTGAATGTATGTGAGAGCGTCGCTAGGGAAAGCTGTTAATTCAGTGGAGTATATAAAGCCCCCCCCCCCTTTATCACCTCCCCTCCAGTAGAGAACATCCCCTTTTTAGTCCCTTTTGCAAACTAAAGAATTACTTGAAAAAATTAAAAGTTTCGATGGGAAGAACTTATTAAAATTTGATAAATAAAAAAAAATCAACGGAAAAAAAATGTATATAAAATGTATAAAACATAAACAATCATTAAAAAAGGAGACTTATAATACACTACAAATCCCTTTAATTTAATCCTAAATAATTGATATGGTAGTTAATGGTAGAACCTTAATTTTCTTCTTTTTTTTGAATTTTAGATGAAATAAAATAAATTTTTGGTGAAAAGGGAATAATGTATGTCTTATTGAGTGAAAATATACATTTGGACATTCAATAAATGTATATACGACGAGGACAGACTCAGAACTGACTAAACTAATTTTAACTGGTCACTTATATTCAGAAAAACTAGGACATAGCTATCCCAGTTTATAACTATCCTGGATACATGTGGGCATTTGAAAGGCAAATTTATGACGTCGTTTGTTGTGAACAGGCGTATTGTCGAAATTATAAATCAATGGCTGATAATGCCTGCCTAGTTACGGTTACTTCAAGTCTCACCTGCGGTTGAATTTGTGATTTGTCTTCTTTATTTGTGAAGTCATTTTCCACTTGCTGGTTCTTAGAGAGGAATCTCTCATAACTAATGAGAACAAATTTGTGTCATTTTTCTGAGATGTTTACTAAAAATTTGCGCAAAAAATTTTTGTGTTCACATCGAGAAATGAAATAATTAGCTGATTCAAAAAATTTGTTACGAGATTCTCCCTTCATCTTTTTTTTGTGTTTTAAGCACAAAGTTTATTAATTTTTAATTTTGGCGATAGGATCGATACATTTTAGTTGAGATCATCCATTTTTCCTCTTTTGAAATTTTTTTAAGAAAAGTTGGAAGTCAAGATAGTTGAATTTATACGATTTATACATGAATTCACTCCTTACCCTGATCAATGCATTTAGATCTAATTTTTCAAGAGTCATCAGTTGATGAGTTCACAACTCAATTGATAAAAGTTTTTCGAAATGTTACAGTAGGATCTCGCTAATGGAAGTTAATGTATTCCTGTTCCAAGTATTTATACATGGGCGCCAATTCATAAAATATTGGGTGCAGATTTTTTTCGTTTTTTTATGAAGATACCAAAAATTGTTTTCAAATCTGGGGTTTGAGATGGGGTATTTGTTGCTTTCTCAATAAAAATACCAAAGAAAGGTACTCTTCAAAATCAAGGGGGGGGGCGTTCCTGTTTCAACTATGTAAGCACTTGGAATAGGCATTTTTCTTTGGCATAAATAAATATACTTGGAACATGTTATACTTGGCCGAATTCTTTACGGTTCTTACTATTGTTTTATAAAAAAAGAACGCCGTATGTGCAACATTCTCTGCAGAATTCTGCAAAATTTGCTGAAGGCAACAGAATAATCAAAATAGTGAATATGCAGCCATTATCGGGAGAACAGGAATAACAATCGAGAAACTTTTTCTCAAAATATGCAAATATGATTTTTTTTTTTTTTTTTTTTTTTTTTATTTATATTAAAACTGTTAGCTTAATTAAAAAAATTATATTTAGGGTTGCCAGTTTTTTGAAGTACATGAATTTCAAAACCCATTTCAAAATGGTCAAAAAAGTCAGTTGAAAAAAATTGAGATATCTAGTTTAAAAATTGGGAATTAAATATACTATTTTTATACTTTTAAAGGTAAAAAGGAAGAGTTTGCACATACGACTTTCTTCCTTTGTGACGAAAGAACTTTCTTGGGTTTTTCTGCTATTTTCTACTACTTCGACTTCTTTTTTATTTCTTTTATCTTTTCTATTCTTATTTCAGCTATTCTCTAACTTTCTTTTTTCTATTTCTACTAGTTCTTCTATCTTCTATTTCTCCTTATTCTATTATTTCACTAGTGTTGATAAAAGCACTTTTTTTTATAGAACTTCTATTTCTTCCTTTGGGTTTGGTTGCGGCAAGTTTAGTCCTAAATGTATTCAAATTCACCTTACATTTGTATGATTTATGGTTTTGAAGTTTGTTTTTTAACTAGTATATTTTCTACAGGTTTCTGCACAAAACAGTAGTGAGTAGATAGTAGAGTGTAACCCAGGGCTTGATTTTTGAAATTATAATTTCAATCAAGCTTATAATTTATTCTAGCTTCTAAGAGCGATATTGTATGGTCATTTTTGATTTGGTGATTTCGACTGGCGTGTCTGATCGAAAGTGAAATCTACTAAATTCTACATATAAAACTTTTTTGGGAAAAGACTTATTGAATGCCTAAGTAAAACAAATTACTGATAGCTGTTTTTATTTATTTTCAATTGTTTATTTATTTTTATTTATTATATTAACTTTCTATTGGATTGAGACTCAGTTTCGCCCTTTCTGAATCCCAGATTTTTTCATTCTGATCTGAAACAAAATTACCAGAATATTTCCCCATGTGAAAACATTTTTGTTATTTGGTGATGTACAACTCTGACCACCGAAGAGACATTAGACTCCCTTCATATGATAGACTGGAAGAAAAAGAATCTAGACTATTTTATTAAAGGAAATAGATTTATAACAACATTTACAATCAAATCACATCTTTTCAAAAAAGGCTATGAAATTTTGTCAGAAAAAGAATTTCTTTTCTAATATAAGGCTCACTTTTTCTTTGCATCATCAAGTGGATCTTGAATTATGCATATATTCACGGTGTTGACCTATAATTTAGACGACCCAACAGAAATAGTAGAATTACCCTGTGATATAAAATTATGTTCAACTGTGTAATGAAATAGGGAAGAATTCTAAGTTTTTTTCGTGTAATAATTTGCAATCAGACGTTGAGCAATAAAGTGAACCAAGAAGTAAATTTTGAGTGCCTGAAATAAAGTGGCACTTGAATCGATGGCCTGTAGTTTTTATATTTCAAACTTAATAAGCACATTATAAATATAAACTAAATATTATATATAAGTAAATATATAAAAATATAGTATATAATAAATATGATAATATATAATATAATATATAAATATCCTTACAATTCCTCTTTGTTTTTTTGCTAAAGCAAGCTCAGGAGATTAAGCAACAATAAATTGAATAACTAATCTTTAATCCCATCAGTCCTTCAATCTAACTAAGCCTCTCCAGTTCAAAGACTATATGTAACTTAAGAGATTGGATACTGGGGCTTGTGTTGACAAAATAAAATCACCAAGGCCATCTAGCACCTTGCGTTCAGAAATTGCGATCAAACGCTTAGTTTGCCGATTGGCCTCATTACATTAATGTTGCCTCGTTGTTCCACCATAAAAATATCAAGAAGCGTCAAGTGCTAGATGGTGCTATTGATTTTTTATCAGCCCTAGCCCCAGTTTCCATTCTTGTAAGCACCAGCACATATTCGGCACCAGCACAACTAATCCTTAAAAGCTTCTTTTTGGTCACCTCCCCGACTCTTTTGGTCGTTTCATCCCTGATTAAACCGCGGTGCATGCCACTTTTTGGGCTGTTTAGATAAACTTTTGGGATATCTGGGCTAAACACTAGAATTTTGACAATATTTTCTGCTGATTCCCCTTTAAAAAACACATAAAAGTTTGTTTATATGCATTTTTGTTACGTTTTTGGAAGTCGGACATTTAATTCGGGGGTGGCGGTGAGTTTAACTCCCTAACACCCCAACCCCCTGGATACGACCTTAGTAATGATTCATAAAGACTAAGCTCATTTGTCACACATTTTCTGCAAAATGAAATCACATATTTCTACAGCGCTTAAGTAAATCTTGCAGTGTTTTGGCTAATATAAGAGTTAGAATTTATTTCATAAACATATGAAAAAATGTTATGTTCCATTGATAATGTAGCATTGGAAAAGCAAAATAACCAGATGGACTTGGTTCACTTTATTACTGAACTCTCTAAATATTTGTATTTCTGAAATTTACGCAAATGGGTCTACGGTGAAAGTATTTATGATGTAGCAAAATGTGCAATATTCATATTTAGAAGTCTCATTGACATAATTTGTGATTTTTTAGATGATGAATGTAAAGGTCTTATTTATTACTGAGCCTTCCAAATTTGGGTCTGAAATTTATTTTTAAAATTATTTTGGGTCTGAAATCTGTTATTATTTCTATGTGGTGAAAGCAAGTTCTTTTCTAAAAGAATCTGCAATATTCTCATGTTGAAGCACCAGTTCGAAACAATTTGTGATTTTTTCTTTTTCCAGGGGGTGACTGTAAAGGTGTTATTTATTTACTTTACAAATTTATATGTATTTATTTGTGATTGTATTTAAAATGGAACTTAAATAAATTATTTGATATATACAGTCGTTTTATCAACTTTATAAATACCTTTTTTTCTGCAAAACAATTTTTTTCTGCTTGATGAAACACTCAGTATGCATTTCACAGAAGAGTTTCATGGAATATTCTATTCTAGGGGGGGGGGTATGCTTGAATAGGTAAGTCCCTGGATCATATAAGGTTGCTTTTTAATAGACAGCAGCTTCTTAATGCTTGTTTTTCCTCCTCCTAATATAGGATCAAAAAAACAAAACTTACACTTTCTAATGATCTAAGTTTCTCTAAAACTTAATATATCTATCTCCAACACAAAACAAGAGAAGTTACAAGGTTTTCTAAGATTTCAGGGAAAGTCAAGGTCGACTTTTAGTTTTCTGTCGCTTATTTGGATCGCTTATCCAAGCTCTACAACACGAATAGCCATGGCAAGCTCGGCATTTCAACGACTTCGACCAGTCTGGAGATCAGCGAAGTACTCACTCCAGCTAAAACTTCGCCTTTTCAGAAGCAACGTCCTTTCGATCTTGACGTACGCGATGGAATGTTTAAAACTCACAGCTGAGCAAGAAAAACGACTCACTGCATATGAAAACAACTGTCTTCGACGCATCATGAACACTAACTGGAAGGATAGGATAACAAACTTGGAAATTCGCCACTGCACAAACCAGCCTGATGTCGCTGATGCAGTCAGGGTACGAATATGGCGCCATCTTGGCCATGTAATCCGTATGCCAGGATCGAGACTACCGAATATGCTTCTATAGTGGCAACCAGACGACACGCGTCGACGAGGAAGGCCCAAAAACACGCTTCGCAGGACATATGAGTGGGACAGGAGAGCCCTTCATGCATCCTTAGTCCCAGAGTGGGAGGACATCTACGCCGTAGCTCATTTCTAGGGATGATTGGAGGCTGTTAACGGACGCCCTGTGTGCCTCTGGAGGTACAGGAGGAGCTAAGGTCTAAGGTCCCCTCTCTAAAGGTTAGCTTCTTGATACCCTGGTCGTCCCGGGCAAAATATTAAGCAAGCAATTTCGAAATGAATAAAGACACAATTTTCCTCTGTACTTTCATTTTTGTTGATCCAAGGATATACACTGGGGGGATTCCCCCGGAATTTAAATTCCGGGGGAATAATAGTTTGTGGCGGTTGCCACAAACTATTTCAACTTACTTAAAAAACAACTTTTAAATTTCTAAATAAATTTAAAATTTCTTTTTAACACGTGCTAATGAAAATTCTCATAAAACACAGAAAAAAAAGAAACAAAAGAAAAGAAAAAAAGAAGATAATAAAAAAAGAAAATAAATGATAACATATATCTTCAATCTCACCCCCCTAATAAAAATTCTTTACATTTTTTTTCAAACAAATGCTTGTGTTCAGCCACCTTAACACTATCTGGCAGGAAATTCCATACCCCCTGGCCCAGATGTTTCATTTGAAATCCAGTTTGACTTCCACTCCTATACTTCGTCACCAGATTATTAGCATTCCTTGCATAATAATCATGCAAATCATTACTTTGTCGGAAAAAAAAATTCTAAAAACACCGATGGACACGCTTCATGCAAACACTGGTAAGTAAAAATCGCAGCCTGGTAATCACGGACTTGTCCCACATCCATCACCTTTAATTTCCTAAAACTTGCTACTGTATTGTTAGTTTCTTTAACGTAGTCCCTTATCAACAGACTGCCTTATTGTGTAATACCTGTACACGCCTAAAATTACCAAAAAAAAATGCTAGCCTATAACACACAGCCGTACGATATATAGGGGCTAATAATCGCGTGATAAAGAAGCTACATCACCCGACCCAGTACGAAGTGCTTCAGTCGACATGTAATTCCAAGGCCTCTTACAACTTTTGATGCCGCAAGATCACTGTGACGTTTCCATGACATATTGTAGTCCTATATACCTCAATATACAGTCCTATAAACCTCATATGAAGTCCTCTATATGCAGTCCTCTCTATACGTCATATGCAGTCCTCTATATGCAGTCCTGTATACCTCATGAGGTATATAGGCAAAAACATATATACCTCATTAAATTAACCTGTTCTAGAGAATTACCAGAAAATAATATTCGTCCACTGTGATCTATGGGCTTACAAATTCGACTAAAAACCATAAAATTTGTCTTTTTTACGTTAACCGCCAACACAAACTTAAATCGTTTAATACCATATTTACTTTATTTATTAACTCATCCATAGAAACACCACGAAAAGAAATAGCAGTGTCATTTGCGCAAGATGTAAGACATGAGTCACTAAGGTAAAATTTCATAGTATGTACATAAACCAAATATGAAAGCGGACCTAGCACAGAACCCTGCGGAACACCACAATTCACAAGATATGGACTAGAAGTTACACTATCAATTACAATTTTTACTGACCTTCCCTTTAAAAATGAATCCAACCAATTCAAACTAGCCCCTTTAACCCCTAAAAGCTTTAATCTATTTGATGAAATACTAAAATCAACCGTATCAAATGCCTTTTTTAAATCTACAAAAACAGTGAGAGGATATTTTCTACTATTCACAAAATCACAGTGAGAGGACACTGATTCACACAATCACATAGGTGTTGCACCACATGTGTAGTTGAGTGACTTTTGCGGGAGCCAAACTGAATATCACTAGAGATAACGTGATGTGTAAGATAGTGGTAGAGTCATCGATGAACGATTTTTTCAAATATTTTTGAGAAAAGGGGATGGATGGAGATTGGCCTCCAGTTCCTGATATCTGATCTTGAGCCACCTTTGTGAAGGGGAATAACCTTGGCTGTCTTGAGACCTTCGAGAAAGATTCCAGCTTCTAGCGATAAATTTATTATATGACCAATACAAGGCAGAAGGTAAACCAAAACTGACTTGAAAGTTCGGAGGTTCATTCCATCTATCCCCGCTTATTTGGAGCTAATGCTTCCAACAATTTTAAGTAGTTCATCACTGGTACACCTCTCAAACTCAAAGGCTAATCTGTCCCCTCTATCATCGTGCAATTCATACTTGCGGAAGGATTCAGGAGGTTATTTTCCTGTTGCACTGTTTGACCAATTTTAGAGAAATAATCTGCAAAATATTCCGCTACTTGAAGAGGATCATGGAGTGTAGTCCCATCTGCCTCTATTGAGAGAGGCTCGCCACTCCTATTCTTCGATATCTTCTCGCCGATGACCTTCCAGGTTTCTTTCGAAATACCTTTGGTCTCAGTAAATTTCTCTTTAAAATAATCCCTCTTTGCTCTTGTTCTAAGAGAGTTTGCTTGTTACGGACAATTCTAAATTCTTCAAAATTTCCACCTTTTTCTGTTCTTAGGTACTGTTCATAAAGATGATTCCTGTTTTCTATTTCACGAATAATTTTAGCTCTCATCCAGGGACTCCGGGGCACATCCTTCCTATCTTTAAAGATTTTTAGAGGACATATTTGTTCGTAAATAGGTTGTATAATAGAGCAAAATGTGTCATACGCGTCATTTATATTACCCGTTATTTCAAGAGCAGGATCCCAGCTAATACTCAGACCCTCTGCAACTTTATCTAAATTAGCCTTTTTATTTCTTTGCTTTATCTAGCTTTATCTTTAACTTTATCTAAATTAGCACTTTCCTTTTGTTTGCTTTGCTTCTAGTTTTTTGCACACAAGTAATCCTCCCGATAACTGGGAGATGGTCAGATCCGGGATAAATACCCACATCAGCATAATTTGAATTTAGAAACTTAGAGCTGACAAAAACGTTATCTATCAAAATAGCTGAATGACTAGAAATCCTTGTGGGTACGCATGCTAAAGGGTAAAGATGTTAGCAACCATATAATTAAAAACTAAATTATTACTATTCAAATCTAGCAAAATAAAATTAAAATCTCCCATGCAGAACAAACCTAAACCACTATGGGACATACAAGACTTTAACAGATCAAAACCTTCAATAAATTCGTCCAAGCAAGTGTTAGGCGGCTTACACACCAGACAAATAATTTTTTTCTTTTCAATTTTTAACTCAACACAAAAACTCTCGATCTTTCCTTCAATCCAAATTATCAAATCATCTTGAGATTCCAACCTTTCTTTTCGGGAATTATCTTTCCAATTTCTAGTTTTAACTGCTTATTTACGTCTGTACCTAGCTGCCTCTTTGGAATTATCTTACAACGGCGAAATGTATCGGAACGTGAAATAATACCATCTCGATCAAATTCGAAAGCCTGAAAAACATAATCAGCCTCTCGTGACAAAATTGGACCATACAGAACCTTAAATTCAATTAAAGTAAATGAATAAAGTTATAAAAGAATTATAGTTCATAATACCTTGCGATGACGTAATGGATCAGGCTGCTGATCCTGATCGAAGGGTGGTAGGTTCAATCCTGCGAGTCGTAAGGAATTGTTTGTTGTATCGTAACTTATCATAATTTTTGTTTGTTTCATACTTTATCATAATTTTTGTTTGTTTTATGTCCTGATATCACTCTTTACTGTCATTTGAAGAAACTTCTTTTTCACTTAATACATGTTTGTTTTAATCATTAAAAACATGAAATATACGATATTCGTTACGTCTAATCGCAGTTATGTTAGTCTTTTGGTGCATAATCACTTCAATTAATAACTTTGTTTTTATTGTCTCCAAAATTTAGTCAAGTGTCTTTGTACGTCTAAACACTGAATGAATAGTACTACTGAACAAATAACGCGCATTCTTGTAATCCATCCAAAATTCTAGTTTTTAGCCCAAATATCCCAAAAGTTTTTTCTAAACAGCTCAAAAAGTGGCATGGTACCTTGGAATAATCAGGAATGACACGACCAAAAATTTCTGAACGCAAAGTGCTAGATGGCCTTGGTGATTTTTATTTTGTCAACACAAGCCCCAGTATCCAATCTCTTAAGTTACATATAGTCTTTGAACTGGAGAGGATTAGTTTGATTGAAGGATTAATGGGATTAAAGATTAGTTATTCAATTTATTGTAGCTTAATCTCCTGAGCTTGCTGTAGCAAAAAAACAAAAACAAAGAGGAATTAGAAGGATATTTATATATTATATTATATTTTATCATATTTATTATATATTATATTTTATATATTTGCTTATATATCATATTTAGTTTATATTTATAATATACTTATTATGTTTGACAAATGAAAACTACAGGCCATCGATTCAAGTGCCACTTTATTTCAGGCACTCAAAATTTACTTCTTGGTTCACTTTATTCCTCAACGTCTGATTGTAGATTATTACACAAAAAACAACTTAGAATTCTTCCCTATTCACATCATTACACAGTTGAACATGTTTTATATCACAGGGTAATTCCTACTATTTCTGTTGGATCGTCTAAATTAAAAGTCAAATTCGTGCATAATTCAAGATCCACTTGATGATAAGGTGAGCTTAAAGTTGAAAGAGAAAAAATTCTGTGTGACAAAAATTCATTGCCTTTTTGAAAAGATGTAATTTGAATGTAAATTTTGCTATAAATCTATTCCCTTCTATAAAATGGTCTAGATTCTTTTTCTTCTGTCTAGAGTTCTAGTCTATGTTCTGAAGGGATTCTAATGTCTCTTCGGTGGTCAGAGTTGTACGTCACCAAATAACAAAACTGTTTTCACGTGGGCAAATATTCAGTTAATTTTGTTTTAGATCAGAATGAAAAACTCTGGGCTTCAAACAGGCGAAACTGAGTTTCAGTTAAATACAAAGCCTATATAATAAATAAAAATAAATAAACAATTAAAAATAAATAAAAACAGCTATCAGTAATTTGTTTTACATAGGCATTCAATAAGCCTTTTCCCCAAAGGTTTCATACGGAGAATTCAGTAAATTTCACTTTCGATCAGACACGCCAGTCAAAATCACCAAATCAAAAATGACCATACAATATCGCACTTAGATGCTAGAATAAATTATAAGCTTGATTGAAATTATAACTTAAAAAATCAAGCCCTGGGGTACACTTTACTCACTACTGTTTTGTGCAGAAACCTGTAGAAAATATACTAGTTAAAAAACAAAACTTCAAAACCATAAATCATACAAATGTAAGGTGAATATGAATACATTTAGGACTAAACTTGCCGCAACGAAACCCAAAGGAAGAAATAGAAGTCCTATAAGAAAAAGAAGTGGTTTTATCAACACTAGTGAAATAGTAGAATAAGGAGCAATAGAAGATAGAATAAGTAGTAGAAATGGTAGAAATAGAGAAAAGAAAGTTAGAGAATAGCTGAAATAAGAATAGAAGAGACAAAAGAAATAAAAAAGAAGTCGAAGAAGTAGCAAATAGCATAAAACACAAGAAAGTGCTGTCGTCACAAAGAAAGAAAGTCGTATGTGCAAACTCTTCCTTTTTACCTTTTAAAGTATAAAAATAATATATTCAATTCCCAATTTTTAGACTAGATGTCTAAATTTTTTCAACTGACTTTTTGGCCATTTTGAAATTCATGTACTTTAAAATACTGGCAACCCTGAATAGAATTCTTTTCATTAAGCTAAAAAGTTTAATATATAAAACAAAATTCTTATTTGCATATTCTGAGAAAAAGTTTTTCGATTGCTATTCCTGCAGCTTGGTTCTCCCGATAATGGCTGCAGATGCACTATTTTGACTATTCTGTTGCCTTCAGCACATTCTTAAGAATTCGGCAGAGAATGTTGCACATACGGCGTTCTTTTTTGATAAAACAATAGTAAGATTCGTAAAAAATTCGGTCAAGTATAACATGTTCCAAGTGTATTTATTTATGCCAAAGAAAAGTGCCTATTCCAAATTATCAAATCATCTCTTATAGAATTTTTTCTTCTTCTCGAAAACTTTCTCAAAATCCTTGAGATTCCAACCTTTCTTTTCGGGAATTATCTTTCCAATTTCTAGTTTTAACTGCTTATTTACGTCTGTACCTAGCTGCCTCTTTGGAATTATCTTACAACGGCGAAATGTATCGGAACGTGAAATAATACCATCTCGATCAAATTCGAAAGCCTGAAAAATATAATCAGCCTCTCGTGACAAAATTGGACCATACAGAACCTTAAATTCAATTAAAGTAAATTAATAAAGTTATAAAAGAATTATAGTTCATAATACCTTGCGATGACGTAATGGATCAGGCTGCTCATCCTAATCGAACGGTGGTAGGTTCAATCCTGCGAGTCGTAAGGAATTGTTTGTTGTATCGTAACTTATCATAATTTTTGTTTGTTTCATACTTTATCATAATTTTTGTTTGTTTTATGTCCTGATATCCCTCTTTACTGTCATTTGAAGAAACTTCTTTTTCACTTAATACATGTTTGTTTTAATCATTAAAAACATGAAATATACGATATTCGTTACGTCTAATCGCAGTTATGTTAGTCTTTTGGTGCATAATCACTTCAATTAATAACTTTGTTTTTATTGTCTCCAAAATTTAGTCAAGTGTCTTTGTACGTCTAAACACTGAATGAATAGTACTACTGAACAAATAACGCGCATTCTTGTAATCCATCCAATTTTGTATAATTTGACTATACAATTAAACACACCCATTGTGTATTTCACACATATATTTCAAATATGTTAACAACGTCCATTCTATAAAGTTCCTTGATCAAAGAGTATAAGACACTAATAAGAAGTTTATTTGACTTTTCAACATGGATTTAAATGAGATAAAAAGAATTATTGCAGAATCAATGCTGCACTAAATAAGAATCAGTGCTGCACTAAATGCTGCACTAAGATAAAAAGAATTATTGATGCCACTGATAGTGCAGCATTTCCCAGCATAACAAAAAAAATTCAGTCCGCTATTATTTTCAATTAATACGAATTTAAAATTTCAATCAAAGGTTCAAATTTATGTGGACTTATCTGAAATTTTCTGTAAATACACTGATCCTTTTATCTTGAAGCTATTTCTATTGGTTATAAAACAATTAAGGCTCAATAGTTGTTATTTTGTATTTAATTATATTCAATTAAGTTAAGCT
The DNA here is from genome assembly GCF_049724085.1 of Artemia sp. Qi Xiang Cuo. Classification (NCBI taxonomy): domain Eukaryota; kingdom Metazoa; phylum Arthropoda; class Branchiopoda; order Anostraca; family Artemiidae; genus Artemia; species Artemia sp. Qi Xiang Cuo. Next base: position 18,552,315 of record NC_142811.1, read on the forward strand.
CGATTAGATTTTATTTAGTGCCTATTATGATTTTGTGTTATATTTGAAGCATAGGCACTGTATGTTGATAATAAAACAATTGGTTTGATAATAAAACAATAGGCTAATTATAAAATATAATTATACTTAATTATATTTTGCTATTAATTATTAATTATATAATTAATTATACTTAATTATATTAAAAAATATAATTAAATATATAGTAAGTTTGTGAGGAGGAATTAGCAACAGTACTAAAAGGATTAAAGAATAATAAGGCTCCAGGTGCTGATAGGGTGGTAAATGAGTTTCTTAAATATGGTGACTCTGAGGTCAGAAATAAGTTATTGAAGATTATGAATATGATTTTTGAAAAAGGGGAGGTACCTAACAAATTTTAGGAAAACCTTAATTAAGCCACTTTATAAGGAAGATGATAAAAATAAGTGTGGTAATTATCGAGGCATTAGTCTGGTCTCTGTAGGAAGCAACTTACTTAGTAACATGATACTTTTTAGTCTGAGACATGGCATAGACAGTTCCACGAGAAAAAAGGTGCGGCTTTAGAATTAGTAGAAGTTATGTTAACCAATTAGTCGCTGTTAGTTTCAGAACTGAGAATTTCCCTGATAGTAAAATACTTCCGACTTTCAGTTTTATATATTACAAGAGAACATTTGCTTCTATTGAAAGAATAGCTTTTGCTATGGTTTTATCCTTCTATGGTATACCAGATAAATACATTAAAGTGATTAGTGCTATGTACGGGAATAACACCGCTGCGGTAGGAAATGAGGTTAGCAGCTGGTTTTGTATTAAATCAGGAGTTAAGCAGGGCTGTGTTCAATCCCCCTTTATATGGATTATTTTGATGGACTTTGGGAGCACAGGAAAGGCAATGAGAGACCACGGAATCAAATGGGGAGGAAAAAGTCTCCTGGACTTGGATTATGCTGATGATTTAAGCATCCTAGATGAAAGTGTGAGCAAAATGAATGAAGTTTTAGAGGTTTTGCAAGTACAGGGTGCTAGAATAGGTTTGAAAATTAATGTTAAGAAGACTAAGTCACTTAGGCTAGGAATAAGTGAAGATGAAAAGGTGACGTTGGGTAATGAAAATATTGATCAGGAGGGTAGCTTCACTTACCTTGGTAGTATTATTAGTAAAGATGGTGGGAGCAGTGAAGATGTTAAAAATAGAATAGCCAAGGCTCAGGGTGGTTTTTCACAGTTAAAAAAAAGTCTGGAAGAATAGAAAGATAAGTCTGCAAACCAAGATTAGAATATTAGAAGCTACAGTGATAACAGTGGTCAAATATGGCTCTTGACGTTGGGTAATGAAAATATTGATCAGGAGGGTAGCTTCACTTACCTTGGTTGTATTATTAGTAAAGATGGTGGGAGCAGTGAAGATGTTAAAAATAGAATAGCCAAGGCTCAGGGTGGTTTTTCACAGTTAAAAAAAAGTCTGGAAGAATAGGAAGATAAGTCTGCAAACCAAGTTTAGAATATTAGAAGCTACAGTTATGACAGTGGTCAAATATGGCTCTGCAGTATGGACGCTCCGAAAAGCGGATGAAGATTTGCTAGATGTTTTCCAGAGAAATTGCTTAAGGATTGTTCTGGGTACCCGGCTGACTGACCGTATTTCAAACAAAAGGCTATACGAAAAATGTGGTTCAATAACGCTCTCTAGGGCTATAATGAAAGAAAGGTTGAGGTGGCTAGGGCACGTTGTGCGGATGAAGGATGAGAGATTGCCGAAGATTGATCGTTTCGGGCAACCATCTAGGACTAAACGTAAAGCAGGTCGTCCCCGTATGGGGTGGGAGGACGTCATAAAGAAAGATTTGAAGGAAATGGGAACTTCGTGGGTGGGTTTTAAAAGGAAGACTTTGAATATATTGGGATGAAGGAGGAGAGTGCGTAGCTGTGTTGGCCTCATGTGGCTTGGTGCTGCGGTGAGTTGTTAGTAGTAGTAGTAGTAGTATATTAAAAAATTTTAATTTTACAATTGTGCCCTTTTGGCAAAAGTTTTTCTTTGATCCTCTACTCAATGTGAAGTAGAAATTCAAAACGTAAAAAAAATGCAAATAAAATTTTATGTAGATGACATTCATTATTTTTTCATTTATTTTCTCTGCTTTTTTTCAGACACCAACGCCAATCTCCTCTCTTACCGTGTCCAAATTTGTTTACTTTGCCTTCCTTAGTTTTCTTTTATACTATTTTGAAGTTTCAGTCTTTCCTTTTTATAACTATGTTTATTTCTTTATTAACCAAAGCTATTTCTAGATTTAACCCGGATGATTTCAATGCCTATAGATGCCACTGCAGTTGTTAGCACATCCTGTCCCACCCGTACCTCAGTCTTTGCGCTGGCAGCCACCTGTGTTCTCCTTTTAATACTTTATGTGGCAACAATGACATATCTTATTAAGAAAGTGGTCACTATCTCCGAAAGATGTTTACTAGTCATATATTTAGTTTATTTTGCAAGTAATGGTGAAGCTTTGTAATTACTGCCAGTGAATGTATGTGAGAGCGTCGTTAGGGAAAGCTGTGAATTCAGTAGAGTATATTACCCCCCCCCCCCATCATTTTTAGCACCTCCCCTCCAGTAGAGAACCTCCCCTTTTTAGGCCCTTTTGCAAACTAAAGGATTACTTGACAAAATTAAAAGCGTTTCGAACGGAAGAAGTTATTAAAATGTGTTAAATAAAAAAAATCAACGGAAAAAAATGTATATAAAATGTATAAAACATAAACAATCATTAAAAAAGGAGACTTATAATAGACTGAAAATCACTATAAATATAATCCTAAATAACTGATATGATGGTTAATGGTAGAACCTTAATTTTCTTTTTTTTTGAATTTTGGATGAAATAAAATCAATTTTGGTGAAAAGGGAATAACGTATGTCTTATTGAGTGAAAAGATACATGTGGACATTTGAAAGGCAAATTTGTGATATCGTTTGTTGTGAACAGGCGTATTGTCGAAATATTGTCGAAATTGTAATGGTTGCAATGGTTGATATTGCCTGCCTAGATACGGTTACTGTAAATCACACCTGCGGTTGGATTTAAAATATTCCTTCTTTATTTGTGAAGGCAGGTTTTTAGAGAGGAATCCTTATTAGAACAAATTTGCGTCATTTTTTTTAGATGTTTACTAAAAATTTGCGCAAAAAATGTTTGTGCTCACATCGGGAAAATGAAATAATTAGCTGATTAAAAGAATTTGTTACCAGATTCTCCCTTTTATCCTTTTTTTGTGTTTTAAGCACACAGTTTATTAATTTTAATCTTAGCAATAGGATCGATACGTTTTAGTTGAGATCACCCATTTTTCCTTTTTCGAAAATTTTGTAAGAAAAGTTTGAAGTCAAGATAGTTGAATTTTTACGATTTATAGATGAATTCATTCCTTACCCTGATAAATGCATTTAGATCCAGTTTTTCATGAGTTATCAGTTGATGAGTTCACGACTCAATTGATAAAAGTTTTTAAGCATGTGACAGTAGGATCTCGCTAATGGAAGTTAATGTATTCCTGTTCCAAGTACTTGTACATGGGCGCCAATTCGTAAAATATTGGGTGCAGATTTTTTTCGTTTTTTTATGAAGATACCAAAAATTGTTTTCAAATCTAGGGTTTGAGATGTGGTATTTGTTGTTTTCTCAAAAAAAGTATCAAAAATGGTACTCTTCAAAATCAAGGAGAGGGGGGGGGGCATTCCTGGTTCAACTATGTAAGCACTTGGAATAGGCACTTTTCTTTGGCATAAATAAATACACTGGGAAGATGTTATACTTGACCGAATTTTTTACGAATCTTACAATTGTTTTATCAATAAAGAACGCCGTATGTGCGTTTTTGCAAGTCCGACATTTAATTCGGGGATGGCGAGGAATTCAACCCCCTAGCCCCCTCCCCCTGCCACAGACCCTCTGGTTAAGATATTGGCAATGATTCATAAAGACTAAGCTCATTCGTTTCACTTTTTCTGTGAAAAAAAATCACATATTTCTACAGCGCTTAAGTAAATCCTGCAGTATTTTGGCTAATATAAGAGTTAGAATTTAGTTTATAAACATATGAAAAAATGTTATGTTCCATTGATAATGGAGCATTGGAAAAACAAAATAACCAAATAGACTTGGTTCACTCTAGTACTGAACTCTCTAAATATTTATGTTTCTGAAATTTACGCAAATGGGTCTACGGTGAAAGTATTTATGATGTAGTAAAATGTGCAATATTCTTATTTTGAAGTTTCATTGACATAATTTGTGATTTTTTAGATGGTGAATGTAAAGGTCTTATTTATTATTCATTCTTCCAAATATTCAGTCATGATTCATTGCTCAACCGGTTAAAACCGTATTGCTTGCTATCGCCCACTCTATGAATCACGTAATGAAATGAATGACGATGGATTATTGCTAAATTATCTGCATGCTGTGATATAATGAAAACTTTGTACAATCTGAAAATACATGCCTTTCCCTAAATAAAACTCAACAACGGAAATCATTAGCTATTATTCCTCCAAAGTGATTTAAGGCTCAAATTATTCGTGATATGAGATTAAAGGAATAGTACAGTGGGTAAAAAGGACTGAGTTAGGACTGGTGGCTTCTTCTTTAGCCAGTAAGTCAATTTTAGCTATTACTAAGTTAAGATGGGCAAGAAAAAAAATAAAAGGAATCGTCCAGATATTGATTCTAGCGAGGATATTGCCACAAGTACCCCAAATACGTCAGGAAATCCGGATATTCGGAAGCCAGTGACAACTCACGTTTCGTTAATGACCCTATCAGAGGACTTTGCAAAGATGATGGACATTATGCGTGAAACTCATAGCTCAGTCAAATCAATTGAACAGCGATTCATTGTAGTAGAAAATAGAATAAAAGCAATTGAATCAGAGTAATTAGCCTTAAGGTCTGAATTCTCCGGGATTAAGTCTTGTATAAATGCTGTAGAAAATGACATTTCTTTGTTGAAAAATGATAATTTTAACCTGCAGTCAGAAGTTAAATATTTTAAAGAAAATTCCCTATGTATGTATGATAGGCTTATGGCTGCAGAATATCAGCCTAATGAAAACAATGTGGTTGTATTGAATGCAGTCTTTGATGATGAAGATCAAACCAAACGTATGTTTACCGAGATATGTTCATCCATGTACATCCATGTCCATCCATGTACGGATGGACTAAATTTACCACTGATACCCCATTTTTCAGTTGTTGCAATAAAAAAGGATAAGAAATATTTTAAGGTTAATGTAAAAAAGAGTGGAAACAAGATTGAAATCCTTAAAAATGGGAAGAAGCCTAAAGGAAGAAACATAGCAAACCAGGAAACATTTATGTAAGTGATGATGCCCCATTTTCTGTGAGAGAGGCAAGAAAAAACTATATGAAAAAAAAATTGTGTCTTAAGACGATGGGTATCATTTCATGGGTTTCAAACACAGTTCAACCATATCTTCAGTTTGAACGTCCGGGTGGTACGAAAGTGAAGTTTACGTGTGATGAATGGATTGAGGAACTAGCACATAAGCCTCCTCCTTCCACAGCTTCCAGAGGTGCTAAAAAATGAGTGTTTTATTGAATGTGTTTAGTTTACTTATTGGTTAATTATCTTTTCTTTTTCGCTTGGTTTAATCAAATAGATATGGAAAAGTTGATAGTGATGAATTTGAAATGTTTGGGTTAATGATAATTTTTATTTTTGAGTAAATAATTTAAAATGTTTGTTAATGTGAAATTTTTTTTAGTGGGTGGTAGCGGGCTGATGTCTTTTTTTGAATGGTTTTGCTTTGTGCCATGAAACTTTCATTAATATGGTTTTTAAAACTTTACGTCTATTTCGACGGAATATATATTGTTATTTTTTTTGTGTTTATCTAGGTCCACATATACGTTTAGCTGATAATGATTTTTTTCGCCACCACCACCCTTTACCATCACATGCATTAACTTTTATTGATAATGGTTAAGAGATATCACTTTTACTCCTGGGAACAGTAATGTCCTGCATTTTGAAAGTCGAAAGGTTGATTTTTCTATCAAGTTTAGTGAAAGGATAAATAGAAATTTAGATATTAATGCTACTAAGATTTTTACAAATGAACCATCAAGGTATATTTTTAAAGAAGGGGCACTACCCTTGTATTGTGATAGGGGCCATTTTGGCCTTAACATTTTTCATTTGAATTGTCAGGGATTGAATTCTGCGCATATTTTTTTTATCGGAATTAATAAATACTAATGTCTTTCAGGTGATCGCTTTAACTGAAACGTGGTTAAATGATAATAACTCACAATTACTACATATTCCTGGTTATGATTTATATGTAAGGACCCGCGAGTATTACCAACATGGAGGCCTAGCAGCTTACATTCAGGCTGATTATAAGGCATCAATAAGAGAAGATCTTACAATATATAGAGAAAAAGTTTGCGAGTGTTTTGTTTTACATATAACTAGAGATAATTTGAATTTTTGCATTGTTGTAGTATATAGACCTCCACAGAGCCTGCTCCATGACTTTATGGACCTATTTGGAGAACTATTAATGGAACTCCCAATTAAGTCTATGCCGTATTTTATTATGGGGGACTTTAATATTGACTCTATAGATCAGTCATCTGCTAGCACTGAATTTATTAATAGAAGTCTGTCGAATGGGTTTCATCCTTGTATAAATATCCCTACAAGAATTATGGGAATATCAGCTAAGATTATGGATAACATCCTTTCTAATATACCCTTGAGTCATCCCAGAGTTCTTATCAACGATGTATCTGACCACTTTGGAGTTTCAGCTAGCTTTAGAACTGTCACGAAGGTGGTTAATGGCAAAAAATCAAGGATTCCAGTGATAAGTAAAAGCGCGATGGTAAAATTTAAAAATGATATTGAAAAGGTGGATTGGTACGAGATTCTAGGCGATGTTCAGGACGCTAATTCAAAGTTTGTTTTATTTTATGAAAAGTTGCAGAGTTTGATAAGTCAAGTAGTCATATTGAAACCGTTTAATAGAAAGCACTCAAGTAAAAAACCTTGGATTAGTCCTGTGATTCTGAAGCAAATAAATGTAAGAGATAAATTGTTTAGACCTCAAATAATTAACCCGACGCAAGAAAATAAGCAATTATATAAAATTTATCGAAATATGTTGAATACAATTTCAAGAAATGAAAAAAATAAATATTTTGAGAAAAGTTTAAGGAGGTCTAAGGATGCCCTAAGAAAACCTGGGGACTAATAAAAGAAGTGATTGGATTAAAAACAAATAGTGTACCTGATGAATTAGTTAGTGAAATGGGAAAGACTTTGAATTCTTAAAAGGACATATGCAAAGAATTTCAGAGTTATTTTTCGAATATTGGTCTGAATTTAGCTATGTCAGTTGTACCTGATCCTGATAGTGGTGATCCAACATCCGAGTCCTTACTGAGGGACCCCATTGATGTGTCTCTTCACCTTAAACTTCTAACAGTTGATGAAATAAAAAAAATTATTTATGGGTTTCATAGTAATTCATCTGGTAGCGACCATATTACTCTAAAAACACCTAAATGTATTTTTCCTGTTATATCTGTTTTATGTGGTTTAATTAATGAGCGTTTTCGTCAAGGAGAATTCGCAGATTGTTCTAAAGCTGCTCGTGTAATCCCAATTCATACGGATGGTATTCAAAATGACCCAGGAAACTATAAACCAATATTTTTTTTACCCATCATTTTCCGTGTTTTAGAGAAGTGTTTTAGTATTAGAATGATGAGTTTTTTGGAGGATCATAAGTTACTGGTAGAGACACAATTTGGGTTCCGTAGAAAAAGGACAACGGAACAGGCGATGATTTATTTCACAACTATTATTAATGATGTATTAGATAAAGGTTTCAAAATAGGTGCTATATTTTTAGATCCGATGAAAGCTTTCTACACTGTGGATCATGAACTTCTACTTAAGAAGTGTGAGGTGTATGGTTTGAGGGGTAAATCATTAAATTTCTTAAGAAGTTTTTTAAGTAATCGTTATCAGTATGTCCAACTAAATGTTTCTTCTTCCAAAAAAAAGCGTATTGAAATAGGTGTTCCGCAAGGATCAGTTTTCGGTCCTGAATTATTCTTGATATTTATTAATGATTTACAAAATTGTCTAAATAATTTTCGCTATAGAATAAATGAACTATCGGTAAACCCGACTAATGAAACAGTTTTACTTTTTGCTGATGACACAACAGCCATTAGCACAGCTAAGACAGCGGAGCTGCTGCAGATTTCCATTAAGGAATCAGTTAATAGAATTATAGCATGGCTGAGGGTAAATAAATTAAGGATTAACATGGCTAAGTCTAACTTTATTATTTTCTCGTGATCATCAAACTTTTACCCATGGATTAAGGAATTAGATATGCCCAATGGCGTTATAAAAAGGACTGCGTCTTTTAAATACCTCGGGATTGTAGTAGACGAAACTACATCTTTTAAGGAACATGTTACATTAACAAGCAAAATTCTGGCAAGAAATCTCTATAATGAAGAAACTCGAGCATTGCTTTCCTAAGTCTGTCGTTCGCCATCTTTATTTTTCTTTAATACATTCGTATATACTTTATTGTTCAAGTATTTGGCTCTCTACTTTTTTTTTCTACCCTAAAACCAATAAGAGTTCTACAAAATCATGCAGTAAGAATTTTAGCCGGTATATCTCCACGTATGTCTGTTCGAGAAATTTACCCAACTTTAAAAATTTTGCCGACTGCAGGACTTCGTGAGTTCTACGTATTGTGGTTTATTTTTGGACTGCAGCAGGATGTTCAGCCTCGTTGTTTTGGTAATTTATTGTCCATTAGGTCTACTGTTCATTCTCATGATACAAGGGGTAGCGCGGACTTCTGTGTACCTAGAGGTATATCTTCCCGTTCATGTTTTTCTGTTCTTTATAGAGGTACGCGGAAATGGAATAGTTTGAATAATTATATTAAGACTATTGGTGACCCCAGTATTTGTAGAAAAATCATTAAGGAACTGCTTTTTGCTGAATATGAGTTTTGACTGATTGAATGGTTTATTTATTGTGGGGGTCTTGTTGATATGATGTTCCCAGAGGATGTATAATATATGATATTATTTTGTATTTATTGCTTAGTGTGATCGTATTAGTGGTGTCGGTGGCCAAGTGTTCTTTGTTTTAAGGATTTTGTTATCTCTACCTCCCCCACGGACAAGCTTTGCTTTTTAGGGGAGGCAGCAATAATGTTTTGTTGATATGTTTTTTTTCAATAAATCCTTCTTCTTCTTCTTCTTAATATGGGTCTGAAATTTATTTTTAAAAATATTTTGGGTCTGAAATTTATTATTATTGCTACGTGGTGAAAGTAAGTTCTTCTCTTACAGAATCTGCAATGTTCTCATGTTGAAGCACCAGTGCGAAGCAATTTGTGATTTTTTTTCTTTTTCCAGGGGGTTACTGTAAAGGTATTATTTATTTATTTTACAAATATAAATGTATTTATTTGTGATTGTACTTAATACTGAACGTAAATAAATGATTTGATATGTATAGTAGCTTTATCAACTTTATCAATACCTTTTTTCAGCAATACCTTTTTTTTTTTGCTTGATGAAACACTCAGTATGCATTTCACGGGAGAGTTTCATGAAATATTCTATTCTCGGGGGGGGGTATGCTTTAATAACTAAGTCTCTGGATCATATAAGGTTGCTTTTTAATAGACAGCAGCTTTTTAATGTTTGTTTTCCCCCTCCTAATATAGGACTTTTGGAGGTGACGTCAGTACAAACAAAAAAACGATGAAAGGATAATGACTATTTTATAAATAACTATTTATTAATGACAATTTTTATATTCGTAAAATGTATCTAACTCATGGAATAACAATGGAAAAATAATGAAAGGATAATGACTATTTTATAAATGACTATTTATTAATAAATGAAAGGGTATGACTATTACAACATGGAAAAACAATGACTATTTTATAAATGACTATTTATTAATAAATGAAAGGGCATGACTATTACAACATGGAAAAACAATGAAAGGATAATGACTATTTTATAAATGACTATTTATTAATAAATGAAAGGGTATGACTATTACAACATGGAAAAACAATGAAAGGATAATGACTATTTTATAAATGACTATTTATTAATAAATGAAAGGGCATGACTATTATAATATGGAAAAACAATGAACGGATAATGACTATTTTATAAATGACTATTTATTAATAAATGAAAGGATATGACTATTACAATATGGAAAAACAATGAAAGGATAATGACTATTTTATAAATGACTATTTATTAATGACAATTTTTATATTCTTAAAATCTATGTAACTCATGAAATAACATTATTTTTATTTGCTAAGTTCATTATCTTATCAGATAATCTTATCAGATTATCTAATGGGCTTTAAATTAACTTTAGTATAGCAGTGTTAGTTGGCTTTGCATCTAAATTACCTTTGAGATAAGAGCAAATATTTTTAGTGGGAAATATCCTTATGCGTTAAGTTGGACTATATACAGAATTAGAAAAAAAGTGCATTCACAATATATTATTTTTCTTTTTGTCAGGGGGCTAAGGGATTATTGTTAATACGTTCTGAGACCACATTAGCTATACGTAACGTACGACAAAAAAGAATAACAAAAAAAGGTAATTGAGAAAAAGAAAAATCCCATCGAGGATAATTTTCAGGCAATAGTAAAACAAAAAGACAACAAAGAAATTCTGGCTCAGACTTTCACTAACTCATCCTCAGTTCAAAAGGAAATTAACTTTTTGCACCTTTTGAAGTGACCTGAACATAAGAAAAAAAATAATCTTTTTATTGAAATGAATTAAAAGAGAAATGAAACGAATAAAGAAAAACCCGCCTGTAAAGAAGGGAGGAACTGATTTTTTTCCCTTATGTACAAGTTACTTTAAGAGGATTTGGTACTTTAAACATCATTTTGTGAGCCTCAACGTCGGCTGCCTGTCTCAAAGACAAAGGGTCTATTAGTGAATTCTCTCTGGGGACTACATATCATTGAAATCAATTGAGAATTTGTGATTTGATTATGAAATTTGATTGAAAAGACAATTGAATTCTGTCGGTAAATTTTTAGGGCTATCAAATTGATCAAATGACATTTCTTTTGAGTTGATTTTGTGCATTTTCCTAGCAGTTATACTAGAAAGTTTTTAGGGACAACCGTCTGCTAAATTTTAAAAAGAAAATTCTGTTCCATATGATCAAAAAACAAAACTTACACTTTCTAATGATTTAAGTTTCTCTAAAACTTAATATATCTATCTCCAACACAAAGCAAGAGAAGTTACAAGGTTTTCTAAGATTTCAGGGAAAGTAAATGTCAACTTTTAGTTTTCTGTCGTTTATTTGGATCGCTTATCCAAGCTCTAGAACACGAATAGCCCTGGCAAGCTCGGCATTTCAACGACTTCGACCAGTCTGGAGATCAGCGAAGTACTCACTCCAGCTAAAACTTCGCCTTTTCATAAGCAACGTCCTTTCGATCTTGACTTAATCGATGTTTTTTTTAAAAGTAACAGCTGAGCAAGGAAAACGACTCACTGCATATGAAAACAACTGTCTTCGACGCATCATGAACATTAACTGGAAGGATAGGATAACAAACTTGGAAATTCGCCACTACACAAACCAGCCTGATGTCGCTGATGCAGTCAGGGAACGAAGATGGCGCCATCTTGGCCATGTAATCCGTATGCCAGGATCGAGGCTACCGAATATGCTTCTCCAGTGGCAACCAGACGACAGGCGTCGACGAGGAAGGCCCAAAAACACGCTTCGCAGGACATATGAGCGGGACAGGAGAGCCCTTCATGCATCCTTAGTCCCAGAGTGGGAGGACTTCTACGCCGCAGCTCATTTCCGGGGATGATTGGACGCTGTTAACGGACGCCCTGTGTGCCTCTGGAGGTACAGGAGGAGCTAAGGTCTAAGGTCCCCTCTCCAAAGGTCAGCTTCTTGATACCCTGGTAGTCCCGGGAAAAATATTAAGCAAGCAATTTTGAAATGAATAAAGACACAATTTTCCTCTGTACTTTCATTGTTGTTGATCCAAGGGTATACACTGGGGGATTCCCCCGGAATTAAAATTCGGGGGAATAATAGTTTGTGGCGGTTGCCACAAACTATTTCAACTTACTTAAAAAACAACTTTTAAATTTCTAAATAAATTTTAAATTTCTTTTTAACACGTGCTAGTAAACATTCTCATAGAACACATAAAAAAAAAGAAAAAAAGAGAAGATAATAACAAAAGAAAATAAATGATAACATATATCTTCAATCTCTGAATCATGTCTCCTCACCCCTCCTAATAAAAATATTCTTTACTCTTTTTTTAAACAAAAGCTGGTGTTCAGCCGCCTTACTACTCTCTGGGAGAGAATTCCATACCCCATGGCCCAGATGTTTCATTTGAAATCCAGTTCGACTTCCACTCCTATACTCCGTCACCAGATTATTAGCATTCCCTGTATAATGATCATGCAAATCGTTATTTTGTCGGAAAAAAAAAAATCTGAAAACACCGATGGACACACTTCATGCAAACGCTGGTAAGTAAAAATCGCAGCCTGGTAATCAAGAACTTGTCCCACATCCATCACCTTTAATTTCCTAAAACATGCTACTGTATTGTTAGTTTCTTTAAGGTAGCCCCCTATCAACGGACTGCCTTATTCTGTAATACCTCTACACGCCTAAAATTAACAAAAAAAATGCTAGCCCATAACACACAGCCGTACGATATATAGGGGCTAATAATCGCATGATAAAGAAGCAACATCACCCGACCCGGTACGAAGTGCCTCAGTCGACTAATAATTCCAAGGCCTCTTACAACTTTTGATGCTGCAAGATCACTGTGACGTTTCCATGACATATTGTAGTCCTATATACCTCAATATGCAGTCCTATATACCTCATATGCAGTCCTCTATATGAAGTCCTATATACCTCATGAGGTATATAGGCAAAAACCTATATACCTCATTAAATTAACCTGTTCTAGAGAATTACCAGAAAATAATATTCGCCCACCGAGACCTATGGGCTTACCAATTCGACTAAAAACCATAAAATTTGTCTTTTTTACGTTAACTGCCAACTTACTTAAAGACATAAGCACACTTAAATCATTTAATACCATATTTACTTTATTTATAAACTCATCCAAAGAAACACTACGAAAAGAAATAGCAGTGTCATTTGCGCAAGATGTAAGACATGAATCACTAAGGTAAAATTTCATAGTATGTACATAAACCAAATATGAAAGCGGACCTAGCACAGAACCCTGCGGAACACCACAATTCACAAGATATGGACTAGAAGTTACACTATCAATTGCAGTTTTTATTGACCTTCCCTTTAAAAATGAATCGAACCAATTCAAACTAGCCCCTTTAACCCCTAAAAGCTTTAATCTATTTGATGAAATACTAAAATCAACCGTATCAAATGCCATTTTAAAATCTACAAAAACAGTGAGAGGATATTTTCTACTATTCACAAAATCACAGTGAGAGGACACTGGTTTACACAATCACATAGGTGTTGCACCGCATGTGTAGTTGAGTGACTTTTGCGGGAGCCAAACTGAATATCACTAAGGATACCATGATGTGTAAGGTAGTGGTAGAGTCGTCGATGAACGATTTTTTCAAGTATTTTTGAGAAAAAAGGAAGGATGGAGATTGGCCTCCAGTTCCTGATATCAGATCTTGAGCCACCTTAGTTGAAGAGGAATAACTTTGGCTGTCTTGAGACCTTCAGGAAAGATTCCAGTTTCTAGCAATAAATTTATTATATGAACAATACAAGACAGAAGGTAAACCAAAACTGACTTGAAAGTTCGGAGGTTCATTCCATCTATCCCCGCTGAATTGGAGCAAATGCATCCAACAATCTTAAGTAGTTCGTCACTGGTACACCTCTCAAATTCAAAGGCTAATCTGTCCCCTCTATCATCTTGAAATTCATACTCGCGGAAGGATTCGGGACGCTGGTTATTTTCCTGTTGCACTGTTTGACCAATTTTAGAGAAATAATCTGCAAAATATTCCGCCAATTGAAGAGGATCATGGAGTGAAGTCCCATCTGCCTCTATTGAGAGAGGCTCGCAACTCCTCTTCTTCGATATCTTCTCGCCGATGACCTTCCAGGTTTCTTTCGAATTACCTTTGGTCTTAGTAAATTTCTCTTTAAAATAATCCCTCTTTGCTCTTCTTCTAAGAGAGTTTGCTTGATACGGGCAATTTTAAATTCTTCAAAATTTCCACCTTTTTCTGTCCTTAGGTACTGTTCATAAAGATGATTCCTGTTTTCTATTTCACGAATAATTTTAGCTCTCATCCAGGGACTCCGGGGTACATCATTCCTATCTTTAACGATTTTTAGAGGACATATTTGTTCGTAAATGGGTTGTATAATAGAACAAAAAGTGTCATACGCGTCATTTACATCACCCGTTATTTCAAGAGCAGGATCCCAGCTAATACTCAGACCCTCTGCAACATTATCTAAATTAGCCTTTTTCTTTCTTTGCTTTATCTAGCTTTATCTTTAACTTTATCTAAATATGTACTTTCCTTTTCTCTGCTTTGCTTCTAGTTTTTTTGCACACAAGTAATCCTCCCGATAACTGGGAGATGGTCAGATCCAGGATAAATACCCACATCAGCATAATTGGAATTTAGGAACTTAGAGCTGACAAAAACGTTATCTATCTAAATAGCTGAATGACTAGAAATCCTTGAGGGTACGCATGCTAAAGGGTAAAGATCTTAGCAACCATGTAATTAAAAACTAAATTATTACTATTCAAATCTAGCAAAATAAAAATAAAATCTTCCATGCAGAACAAATCTAAACCACTACGGGACATACAAGACTTTAACAGATCAAAACCTTCAATAAATTCGTCCAAGCAAGTGCTAGGTGATTTACACACCAGACAAATAATTTTTTTCTTTTCAATTTTTAACTCAACACAAAAACTCTCGATGTTTCCTTCAATCCAAATTATCAAATCATCTTGAGATTCCAACCTTTCTTTTCGGGAATTATCTTTTCAATTTCATGTTTTAACTGCTTCTTTACGTCTGCACCTAGCTGCCTCTTTGGAATTATCTTACAACGGCGAAATATATCGGAACGTGAAATAATACCATCTCGATTAAAGTCGAAAGCCTGAAAAACATAATCAGCCTCTCGTGACAAAATTGGACCATACAGAACCTAAAATTCAATTAAAGTAAGTGAATAAAGTTATAAAAGAATTATAGTTCATAATACCTTGCGATGACGTAATGGATCAGTCTGCTCATCCTGATCGATGGGTGGTAGGTTCAATCTTGTGTGTCGCAAGGAATTCTATCTTTGTTTCGTTTCAATTGTAATTTTTGTTTGTTTCATACTTTATCATAATTTTTGTTTGTTTTATGTCCTGATATCACTCTTTACTATCATTTGAAGAAACTTCTTTTTTACTTAATACATGTTTGTTTTTAATCATTAAAAACATGAAATATACGATATTCGTTACGTCTAATCGTGTACAATTCGTTACGTTTACAATTGTGCCCTTTTGGCAAAAGTTCTTTTTTCATCCTCTACTCAATGTAAAGCAGAAATACAAAACTTAAAAAAAAAATACAACTAAAATTTTATGTAGATGACATTCATTATTTTTTCATTTATTTTCTCTGCTTTTTTTCAGACACCAACACCAATCTCCTCTCTTACGGTGTCCAAATTTGTTTACTTTTCCTTCCTTAGTTTTCTTTTATACTATTTTTAATTTTCAGTCTTTATTTTTATAGATATTTGTATTTCTTTATTAACCGAAGCTATTTCTAGATTTAACCCGGATGAGTTCAATGCCTACAGATGCCACTGCAGTTGTTAGCACATCCTGTCCCACCCGTACCTCAGTCTTTGCACTGGCAGCCACCTGTGTTCTCCTTTTAATACTTTATGTGGCAACAATGACATATATCTTATTAAGAAAGTGGTCACTATCTCCCAAAGATGTTTAATAGTCATATATTTAGTTTATTTTGCAAGTAATGGCGAAGCTATGTAATTACTGCCAGTGAATGTATGTGAGAGCGTCGCTAGGGAAAGCTGTGAATTCAGTGGAGTATATAAAGCCCCCCCCCCTTTATCACCTCCCCTCCAGTAGAGAACATCCCCTTTTTAGTCCCTTTTGCAAACTAAAGAATTACTTGAAAAAATTAAAAGTTTCGATGGGAAGAAGTTATTAAAATTTGATAAATAAAAAAAAATCAACGGAAAAAAAATGTATATAAAATGTATAAAACATAAACAATCATTAAAAAAGGAGACTTATAATACACTACAAATCCCTTTAATTTAATCCTAAATAATTGATATGGTAGTTAATGGTAGAACCTTAATTTTCTTCTTTTTTTTGAATTTTAGATGAAATAAAATAAATTTTTGGTGAAAAGGGAATAATGTATGTCTTATTGAGTGAAAATATACATTTGGACATTCAATAAATGTATATACGACGAGGACAGACTCAGAACTGACTAAACTAATTTTAACTGGTCACTTATATTCAGAAAAACTAGGACATAGCTATCCCAGTTTATAACTATCCTGGATACATGTGGGCATTTGAAAGGCAAATTTATGACGTCGTTTGTTGTGAACAGGCGTATTGTCGAAATTATAAATCAATGGCTGATATTGCCTGCCTAGTTACGGTTACTTCAAGTCTCACCTGCGGTTGAATTTGTGATTTGTCTCCTTTATTTGTGAAGTCATTTTCCACTTGCTGGTTCTTAGAGAGGAATCTCTCATAACTAATGAGAACAAATTTGTGTCATTTTTCTGAGATGTTTACTAAAAATTTGCGCAAAAAATTTTTGTGTTCACATCGAGAAATGAAATAATTAGCTGATTCAAAAAATTTGTTACGAGATTCTCCCTTCATCTTTTTTTTGTGTTTTAAGCACACAGTTTATTAATTTTTAATTTTGGCGATAGGATCGGTACATTTTAGTTGAGATCACCCATTTTTCCTCTTTTGAAATTTTTTTAAGAAAAGTTGGAAGTCAAGATAGTTGAATTTATACGATTTATACATGAATTCACTCCTTACCCTGATCAATGCATTTAGATCTAATTTTTCATGAGTCATCAGTTGATGAGTTCACAACTCAATTGATAAAAGTTTTTCGAAATGTTACAGTAGGATCTCGCTAATGGAAGTTAATGTATTCCTGTTCCAAGTATTTATACATGGGCGCCAATTCATAAGATATTGGGAGCAGATTTTTTTCGTTTTTTTATGAAGATACCAAAAATTGTTTTCAAATCTGGGGTTTGAGATGGGGTATTTGTTGCTTTCTCAATAAAAATACCAAAGAAAGGTACTCTTCAAAATCAAGGGGGGGGGGCGTTCCTGTTTCAACTATGTAAGCACTTGGAATAGGCACTTTTCTTTGGCATAAATAAATACACTTGGAACATGTTATACTTGGCCGAATTCTTTACGGTTCTTACTATTGTTTTATAAAAAAAGAACGCCGTATGTGCAACATTCTCTGCAGAATTCTGCAAAATTTGCTGAAGGCAACAGAATAATCAAAATAGTGAATATGCAGCCATTATCGGGAGAACAGGAATAACAATCGAGAAACTTTTTCTCATAATATGCAAATATGATTTTTTTTTTTTTTTTATGTATATTAAACCTGTTAGCTAAATGAAAAAAATTCTATTTAGGGTTGCCAGTGTTTTGAATTACATTAATTTCAAAACCCATTTCAAAATGGTCAAAAAAGTCAGTTGAAAAAAATTGAGATATCTAGTTTAAAAATTGGGAATTAAATATACTATTTTTATACTTTTAAAGGTAAAAAGGAAGAGTTTGCACATACGACTTTCTTCCTTTGTGACGAAAGAACTTTCTTGTGTTTTTCTGCTATTTTCTACTACTTCGACTTCTTTTTTATTTCTTTTATCTTTTCTATTCTTATTTCAGCTATTCTCTAACTTTCTTTTTTCTATTTCTACTAGTTCTTCTATCTTCTATTTCTCCTTATTCTATTATTTCACTAGTGTTGATAAAAGCACTTTTTTTTATATAACTTCTATTTCTTCCTTTGGGTTTGGTTGCGGCAAGTTTAGTCCTAAATGTATTCAAATTCACCTTACATTTGTATGATTTATGGTTTTGAAGTTTGTTTTTTAACTAGTATATTTTCTACAGGTTTCTGCACAAAACAGTAGTGAGTAGATAGTAGAGTGTAACCCAGGGCTTGATTTTTGAAATTATAATTTCAATCAAGCTTATAATTTATTCTAGCTTCTAAGAGCGATATTGTATGGTCATTTTTGATTTGGTGATTTCGACTGGCGTGTCTGATCGAAAGTGAAATCTACTAAATTCTACATATAAAACTTTTTTGGGAAAAGACTTATTGAATGCCTAAGTAAAACAAATTACTGATAGCTGTTTTTATTTATTTTCAATTGTTTATTTATTTTTATTTATTATATTAACTTTCTATTGGATTGAGACTCAGTTTCGCCCTTTCTGAATCCCAGATTTTTTCATTCTGATCTGAAACAAAATTACCAGAATATTTCCCCATGTGAAAACATTTTTGTTATTTGGTGATGTACAACTCTGACCACCGAAGAGACATTAGACTCCCTTCATATGATAGACTGGAAGAAAAAGAATCTAGACTATTTTATTAAAGGAAATAGATTTATAACAACATTTACAATCAAATCACATCTTTTCAAAAAAGGCTATGAAATTTTGTCAGAAAAAGAATTTCTTTTCTAATTTAAAGCTCACTTTTTCTTTGCACCATCAAGTGGATCTTGAATTATGCATATATTCACGGTGTTGACCTATAATTTAGACGACCCAACAGAAATAGTAGAATTACCCTGTGATATAAAATTATGTTCAACTGTGTAATGAAATAGGGAAGAATTCTTAGTTTTTTTCGTGTAATAATTTGCAATCAGACGTTGAGCAATAAAGTGAACCAAGAAGTAAATTTTGAGTGCCTGAAATAAAGTGGCACTTGAATCGATGGCCTGTAGTTTTTATATTTCAAACTTAATAAGCACATTATAAATATAAACTAAATATTATATATAAGTAAATATATAAAAATATAGTATATAATAAATATGATAATATATAATATAATATATAAATATCCTTACAATTCCTCTTTGTTTTTTTGCTAAAGCAAGCTCAGGAGATTAAGCTACAATAAATTGAATAACTAATCTTTAATCCCATCAGTCCTTCAATCTAACTAAGCCTCTCCAGTTCAAAGACTATATGTAACTTAAGAGATTGGATACTGGGGCTTGTGTTGACAAAATAAAATCACCAAGGCCATCTAGCACCTTGCATTCAGAAATTGCGATCAAACGCTTAGTTTGCCGATTGGCCTCATTACATTAATGTTGCCTCGTTGTTCCACCATAAAAATATCAAGAAGCGTCAAGTGCTAGATGGTGCTATTGATTTTTTATCAGCCCTAGCCCCAGTTTCCATTCTTGTAAGCACCAGCACATATTCGGCACCAGCACAACTAATCCTTAAAAGCTTCTTTTTGGTCACCTCCCCGACTCTTTTGGTCGTTTCATCCCTGATTAAACCGCGGTGCATGCCACTTTTTGGGCTCTTTAGATAAACTTTTGGGATATTTGGGCTAAACACTAGAATTTTGACAATATTTTCTGCTGATTCCTCTTTAAAAAACACATAAAAGTTTGTTTATATGCATTTTTGTTACGTTTTTGGAAGTCGGACATTTAATTCGGGGGTGGCGGTGAGTTTAACTCCCTAACACCCCAACCCCCTGGATACGACCTTAGTAATGATTCATAAAGACTAAGCTCATTTGTCACACATTTTCTGCAAAATGAAATCACATATTTCTACAGCGCTTAAGTAAATCTTGCAGTGTTTTGGCTAATATAAGAGTTAGAATTTATTTCATAAACATATGAAAAAATGTT